>NW_021637034.1:220000-297230 GCF_004799145.2 Neltuma alba
AATATTTAAAATCTAATTAAATATTTTAGTCCTTATATTACGTAGGAGAGAAATTTTTAGTTAGATGCAACATCACATACATAAAAACTTGATTGAATCAATTTATCAGTATCCATTTTACAAGCTGCCCAATTTTTCAGCTAAAAGAAAAGTAGAGATAAATTTATTTAGAAAAATATGTACACCTGATTATAGGACACGTAGCTGTAAGCATGATATTTTTATATTGTGAAGGAGTTTCAAATAAATTCAATATAATATAGATTTCACACTAATCCAAAATTTTTAAAATTGCTTAGCTTGGTCTGAACAACAGTTTTTTTCCCCTAAAAAAATGGTTTAGAGCACTTTCGATTCACAACTAATTAACAACTTTTGAATTACTTAACTAACATTATTGATGTTGAATTTGAAAATTATCTAATTCATGAACAGAAACAATCAAATAAATAAAAACACCACATACTAAATAGGAGGGGGAAAAGAGAGAAAATAGATGTATTAATTGAAGAGTGACTCGTGAATTTTTTGGATATTGTGGAGCCAAACACCAATTTCATGTCTCCTTTCCCCCTCTCTGCTACTCTTAGCTTCTTCAATTTGAGCTTCTACGTCCTTCTTCATAGCTTCAACCCTTTTCCATTATTTAACACACAAATTCTTTGTTATATCTCATATGATATCTCCCAGTTTTTCTATATATAATAATACACACGCCATGTTTGGTGGTCTTTTAATTTATTTTAAAAACAACCTTCAAAGAGATCAAAGTAGCTGTAAGGGCCAATGATGAAATCCAATCCCACAGCAGTAAACCAATCTGCAAATTATAAAAAGCCAATTAACCGAAGAAACAATTAACAATTTCATGAAGAGAAAAGAGATGAAGGAATCACACCCAAACATCTGCACCCATACATAATCACATGATGACATGGCTACCCTTCAGCATTCAGTAAATAGAGGATAGGGCTGGGCCAGCATTTTGACATATGTCAAAAGCAATATGCTTATTTTTTATATCCATAAAGAGTAAAATTATATCACGTCATGAAAATTAAAAGAACAGTAAAGAATAATGTGTGCGTTGATGTTACCAATGTATTTTACCTTGAAAACTTATGTTGACGTCATCCAACGTGAGGGGCTGAAATTTCAATTGGAAATTGTGTTTGGCGTCCCATTCCAAACTGTTCCACCAATCTTCTTGTCCGTGGATAATTAGTTGTTTGGCAGGGTTGGAGTAAAGTGGTAGCCCTTTCAGATTTGGACATCCTCCTATACTGATGCTTTTTAGGGAAGGAAAAGACAAGGCGGTCTTATGGATGCTCTGAAGCTTTGGCATTTGATACAGATGTAGGTTTACAAGAGAAGAGAATACAGAAGAAGAATCCTCATTCTCATCTTCCTTTATCACTTCTTCCACTGATGAGCAGTTGTAAATGAGAAGTAGTTGAAGCAGTGGAGCATGCTTGAGCCATGTGACATGCATTAAGGAATGGCAATAAGTGATATACACGCTTTGAAGCATGCTTAGACGACAAGTGTCATCATAAATACCAGAATAATCTTTCAAACCAGATAATCCAACCAGACCTAATTGTTGGAGTCGCTTCATTTTTGAAATGCATGCCAATAATGAAGGCATCTCAATGGTGTCCAATTCATAGAGGCGAAGAGCATATATACAACCTAGCAATTTGCCTGACTGAAGTAACTTGTTGAGGCCTTTTTCTGTTGCCATGTCAACATTTATTTCCTCAATTTTTGGCAAAGATTCCACCTCCTCCAGGAATTCTTCATCTGCTTCGCTATTTTCTCCACGTCTCCCGCAACAAACTCTCAACACTCTTAATTGCTGAAGACTTGATATCACTCCCGATGGAATACTTGCAATATCACCATATCTCAAGAACAAATTGAATACCTTCAAATTCTTCAAATTCTTCAATTCCTTGGGACACTTAGATCCATCTATGCTTAAACAAAGATATTCCAATAGAACCAACTCACCAATTTCTCCAAGTTCACATGTATAACGACAACGTAGTTCCAACACCTTTAATTTGCTCATGCATTTGAGGTTTTGCAAATGTTGTATACGACAACGCCTCAACAATAATGTTACTAAATTGGGATAACTTACAGGTGCTACATGCTTTACTTTCCTATTCATAATTGAAATCCTCTCAACAATTTTCCGTTTTTCAACATCATCACAGGATGTTGTTATGGCATCTTCCTGTACGAGAACCCTTTTAATTCTCTTATTTTGGTCACAAGATAACCACATTGCCACCTCTCGAATCATATCATGCATCTTAAATGAACGACCTACAACAACATCATCTTCGACACTCTCTAGCAAGCAACAATACTTCAACTTTGCAATCACAGATTGACCATCATTGCGGATGTCTTGTATGCTTTTTGTCATATCTTTACAAATAAACCCCTCCCCTATCCATTTATCGATGATATCAGAGACCCGAATCTCATAGTTTTCTGGATATAATGCACAATACAAGAAACAATTTCTGTGAGTATCATCCGGCAATTGATCATAGCTCAACTTAAGGATGGAAAAAACTCTTTTCTCCAAATCTAAAGTGGTCCATGAAGAACTTGTCAAGTTATTTTTTGAGGACTCCCATGCTTTAACATCTTTCACACCAGCCATGGCACTTCCTAGCACAGTTAACGCAAGTGGCAGCCCTCTACACTCTGCTGCCATTTCTTCTGCTAGGACTTTGATCCTAGGGTGGGAGTTTAAAGTTTCCTCTCCAACTTTCATGTGAAATAACTCTAATGCTTCTTTTTCATTCAAAAAGTCCACTTTGAATGATTCTTGAGCATGCATTTTCCCACACATATCCTCTATTCGTGTTGTGAACAACACTTTTGACTCAAAGTTTGAACCTTTTGGATGGGGTACCCCTACCAAATTCAAGTCCAATCTCTCCCACACATCATCCAGTAATAAAGCAAATTTTTTCTTCTTCAACACAGCCCAAATCTTTGAAGGTTTTTCTTGATTATTGCAAGAACTCCAGGTAGCATCTCCAATTCCTACTGATTTTCTTATATTGTCCATGATTGCATCCAAGTCAAGCTCTTTGGATACCACCACCCAAATCACAAGAAAATCGGGCTTTCTCTTCCCAAGTTCATTACTAATTTTCTTCAATAAAGTGGTCTTTCCAATCCCTCCAGTCCCCCATAAACCTATGACACCAACATTATTTGATTCAATGGTACTCCATACCTGACGAAATATCAAATCTTGCCCCACGGTCTCATCAAGAGGCATTTGATCAGTTCCTTTACGCGGTGGCTTGTGAGTAATTTGATAATCCTTATGAAACCTTTGTCCCTCGCCTGTTAGATGATCTACTTCAGCGAGCATCTTGGCAACATTCTTTCCCGCCTTGTAGCTTGACTTGCAATTCTTGGGACAACATTTACTTAGGCATTTGTTTTGGATTTCTTGGGCTCCTTGATCTAGATTATATTCTACTTCCTGTGAATACAAAATCATTTAGTTTGATATTTCTTTTCCCCTATTTTTCTGAATCTTTAATGAACTAATTAAGCACACTTTCATATCAAGTTTTGATATCGAGATAAGAACTTGCATATCTTAATATAAATGAATGAAATTTTTTTGGCCAAATATGAATGACAATTTTTTGACCAAAAAAACTAAATGATATTTTTAAAGATTTTAGCGGGGCTTGTTTGGTTTCCTTTTGACAAAACAGCTTTTTTTTTATAATTTTAAAAACGAAAGATAAAAAACATGTTTGAAAAAGGTTTTTGAAAACTAAAAAAATAAAATATGTTTTGTAAAACAAAAATAATTAGAACATCAGTTTAATATCTTATTATTTTTTTGTTCATCAAAATTATAGCAGAGGCAGAGGATATTGTATTTTTATTAGAATTAAATTACATTCAACATCCTAAAATATTTTATAGGATGCACTTTGCACCTTATAAAATATTTTAGAAAGCAAAAAAGTAGAGCAATGTCCCCTTTCAGTTAATAGTCTACTAACCTTGGTTTTCTCCCTTCCAAAAAAAAGCTTCCATCCCATGTGAACAACAAAGGTACTCTCTGTCTCTCTGCTCCCTCCCTCCATAGCTAACCATCAAGGTCACCGTCATCGAAGCTGTTTACCTGTGGCTATGGTGGAAGGGTGGGAGGGAGGGAGCAAAGAGAGAGAGAACTTCTGTTGTTCATATGGGATGGAAGCCTTTTTTTTTTGGAGCACATTCCATGCTCATAGTGTCCTTAGTAACTTGAACCATCTAGATTAATTTTGGACAGTCCATATTGAATTTAAAATTTTTTTTATATATTTTAATTAATTTTGAATTTTAATAGATACAAAATTTAAAATAAATATAATCTTATAACTAACACTTCTTTAAAAAAATAAATTTATTATTGAAAATATTGCATGTTAAAAATTTTAAATATAAATAATTTATATGAGATTTTGGATGATCTAAATTGCATTACAGCAATGAGCACACAGTGCTGATTGCTGTGATGAGTACTGAATGAGGAACCATATAAAAACATTATGCTCACAACTACATGTTCTCGATTTGAAGTATTCTTTTAGCTATGTATTTAATAGTATACAAAAGATAATCAAGTGCACATATTTTTCTAGTTATATTTATTTCTACGTACTTTTCTTTTAACTGAAAAATTGGACAGCTTGTAATATGGATATTGATAAATCAAGTTTTTATGTGCGCAATATGCACGCTTTCAAATTAAGTTTTAATTATGCTAATATAAGGTGATGTTGTTTACTTAATTGTGTTCTTAAGAAAGATATCATCTTTATTTTACATCATATATCCATTAAAATAATTATTTAAAAAATAAAAAAAAATTAAATCTGTATCATATAAATCAGATCTAGATAGTCCAGATATGATGAGCTTAGGATATTCACCACTTTGATGAGCACCGAAACTTGTTTGGTTTGTATACTGTAATAAAATTTCAAATAAATTCAATATAGTATGAGTTTCACACTTATCCAAAAAATTTTAAATGTTCTTAATGTAATATCCTATTATTTTTTAAAAAAGAAAAAAATATATAAGAGTCAACTTTCCACCAACTTTCGGTGGAAAGTTGAAACTTGAGGGTGGAAAATTTGGGAGAGACGTGTGGAAAAAATGGGAGGAATGAAGACTTTGGGGAGAAGGATTTAATGCTAGAAGAAAAAAATGAAAAAGGTAGTTGGGAAGATGGAGATAAAAGAGCGAGTAAGGGGCAGATGAGAATGCGTGAGAGAAAGAGGAGAAGAGAGAAAGAGAGTTGGAGTGTGCTTGAGAGAGAGGAGCATACCGGTGAAGGAGAGGGCAAGCTTTGCAGATATTTTAGGTACATAAAATTACTTCTTTTTATCAAACTTTCTTTATAAATATTTCCTGTATATTTTAAACTTCATATTTACATTATTACTGTAGTTATTAGAGAAAATTTTGAGACTTATATATGATCTAAGTACTGAGTTTTGACAAAAGATGACTATAGAAATTTAGAAATAAATGAGTTGTTAATTTTAATCGGTTTAGATTTCTCTATTTGTTGGTTTTAGTATTTAAATAAATTTTTCTAGTTGAAAAATCTGTTACATATGATTTATATTATATTTTTACCGATTAAATTTAAGTTAAATAATTTATTTGGATTGTTTGATATATTATTGAGATTTTAATCGGTTTGGATTGGTCCATTTGTTGGTTTTAGTACTTAAATGGATTTTTCTAGTTGAAAAATATGTGATATATGATTTATATCATATTTTACCGATTAAAATTAAGTTGAATAATTTAATTGAGGTGTTTAACATATTATTAAGATTTTAATCGGTTTATTTTTATTTATTGGGTGACTGGAGGTTTTAAAATAATTATTGTAGCTAAAAAGTTTATTATTTATGGAAATATATATATGGTAGTTATACCATTAAAGTTTTGATTAGATTATTTAGTTATAAATATTTGAAGTATTATTGAACTTTTGATAGTGTGATTTTGAGGTTTAAACTTAAATGAAGATTTTTAGAATTTAGAACATAGTAATTTTATATTTGGAAATTATGAAAAATCCTTTTTATTAAGGTAAATAATTTGGAGGTGGTAAATAAATAATTTTTGAGTTAGGAGAGTTGCGAAAATTTAGAGTAAAAATTTAAATAATATAGAGAAGCTTAATTAATTAATTTATATTAATATGTGGTTATATTAATTGTGTAGATTAATTATTGGTTGAGCAAAGGATTGACCTTCTGGTAATCCTAAGTATTGCTTTGGCGAGAGGTAACCACTTTCCACTTGTTATATGTGCTAATATGTTGTTTGTGAGTATTTTGCTGTTTTCAGAATAATATTTGATATTTGGAACTTCAGTAGATATGTTATATCTTTTGAACTTTGAAAATTGTCTTGTGGGATTTTTGGAATGGTGATTGAGAAGTTTGGAAAAGATATGTGATTTATATCTTATGGATTATACTGAGAAAAGATTGAGGCATTTTTATTATATTGTGAATGATTGGTTGTTATTTGGATTTTGGAATTGAGTCCTATCCTACCACGTGGTAAGGCCGCCATTGGTGCACATTGGTTGGCTTCTTATTCGTCCCCCAAAGTGAGGGATAGGCCCATATGGTTGATTGATCCCCCAGAGTGAGGGATAGACTTATGTGGCTTGTGTGTTGGCCCCCATAGTGAGGGTTTGGATGATTGAAATTATATTTCTATGGATATATCTATAGTTCTCGAGAATTTATAACTGTCCCACTTGACACCTCACGAGCACGTGTTAGTATGTATGATGAGTTGGAAAGTTGGTTACTGAGGCATTTGTCTCACCCCGTGGTTTAACATTTTCAGGCGATAGTTCAGGTGGTGGCCCATCAGGGAAGGCTCCGGAGGCATAGGGTGCTGTTATAGCTTGTATAGCCTCCCTGCTTTTGTTCTATGTGTTGACTTGTTATATATTGCCACATAGGGCTCATCTACTATCATGATGTAAAATAATACTCTTAATTACTACTATCTGGTATGATAGGGCTGTGAGGAGGCCCGAGACATTTTTAGACTCTGCATGTAACGCTCCTTTGATAGTGTTGACTTTTGACTAATGGGCTCTATGACTTATATTAAAATGTTTTATCAGTTCGTGTGTTTGAAAGTGTAAGTTTGGTTTGGGCTAACGGTTGAATGATATTTCTGGACTTTAAAAGTCCAAGGCCCAAGTGAACGATCGATGTGGCTCGTAATATAAGTTTATTTCTTTTAACCGTGGTAGCGATTTTAAAATTTTAAGGTTTCTTCTTTTCTATCATGGTTAATCATCCGATTAAATTGTTGGATTTAATCTAAAATGGTTTTGAAAGAGCGATCTTCACACTTAACTAGCCTGATTTGAACTAACACATTTAAATTAAATTATCATAAATTATTGAGCTAAGGAATCACTTAATTAACAACATCATTGATGCCGAGCATGGAATTATCTAATTCATGTGCAGAAACAATCAAAGTAAATAAAAAACACCACATACTAAATAAGGGGGAAAAAAAGAAGAATAAATGTAAAATGAAGAGTTCGTACCTTTTGAATGTTTTGGATACTTTGTAGCCAAACACCGACTCCATGTGTCCTTTGCCCCTCTCCAATACCCTCAACTTCTTCAATTTGTGCTTCCACATCCTTCTTCATAGCTTCAAGCTTTTTCCATTTACTTTCCAGAGATTGGAGATTCTCTTCCAACTCACAAATAAACCTAGCTTCTTTTTTGGCGCAACTGCACAAATACTTTGTAATATCCCATATGATATCTCCCAGCTTTTCCATATCTGCTTCTCACTTTTGATCTTTCAGATGATGCTAAGCTCACATTCATCCAAAATCAAACAGCAAAATGCTAAAGTTAGAATTTTTTTTAGAATTTTTTCAATCAATATTTTTCCCTCAAAATGAAAGAACACCACATGTTTGGGCTTACCTCATACACCAAGAGATTGCAATATTCATGAGTTTGGATGAGACAGTCGATGATACAAATTGATAGGATTTGAAATGATGATGATGATTCCTTTATTTCTTTAATTCTAAAAAGTAAATTGAAGCATCTGATTCATTACTTGATCCTTATTTTTCTTTGAGATGGACATAGATTTATTCTTATTGTTGCTTTGATTTCTTTCTTCTGCTTTTGTCTTTTCTCATATGAATGAACAAGTTAGGAATAAAGATCGTCATTCTCGAGTTGAAGCAATGAATCTTTTTGTTTTGAAATATGAAAATTATGTTTTCTATGGCTTCAAGTTTTGATTAGTGTTTGATTCTTAATTTGAAGTTTTGCTGCTCAGATTAGGTCAAGAATCAGAATTTTAATTTGCACTGAGATGGACCAATGATATAGAAGGCATGGTTTTTATTATTTGCCCACGATATCGAAGGCATTGTTAATTGTCATACACACACATATATAATGTCCTTCTAAGCTTCAATTTTCATCGATATATATTGAGATAAATAATTAAGTTAAGAGTAAAATACATTGATTATCCTTCAATTATATCTTAATTATATGAATCTCCCCTCTATTTTGAAAATATACAGTTTAGTCCAATATGTTAACACCGTTAAGAATATTCTCAAAAGATTCTAAAAACATAATTTTTAATTAAAATTTATATTAAAATAAATTTTATTTACTATTTTATCCCATTCTAATCAATCCCCAAAATTTATATCAAACTATATTTTATTTTATTTTTCCTTATTTTTATTTTCTTATTTTTGCAAATAGTTATATCTTAATGTTTTCAATCTAAACTTAATGTGTTTATAAATGTTTGTAGAAAAAATGTGTTTAACAATTTTAAATTATAGATTAAACTGACTTACACAATCTATCAACCTTACATAGTTTATACTATATAGTGAGTAAAAATATGTGCTTGATATATATTTTTAACCATTTTAAAAAATAAAATAAAGAAATTTAAAATATGATGAAAAATTAAAATTATTAAATTTTACAATAAATTCAAAATTAATAAATTTTATAATATATTAAAAAGTTTGAAAATTCATGTATTAAAAGCAGTTCTTGGTTGCATAGTTTCTTTAGGAATACAAGTGTTTAATTAATTCTTATGATAAATAGGGCTATTTTGGTTAAAAAAAAAAAAGAGCTTAAAAAGTTACAATTAACTGTTAACTAACAGTTTGAACTTTGAATAGATGGAAATGAAAGTGTAACTTGTATTTTAATTTTAAGGAAGGTCTATATGAGTTTTCAAAATAGAGGGGATGTCTATGTAATTAAGATAAAACTGAGAGGTGGTTAGAGTATTTTACTCTTAAGTTAAAGATATTCCCACTCTATTATTGGTAATGGATTGATAATCATTTCACTCAACTTAGGAGACGAGAATCATACTACTTCTAGCCTTTAATATAAGACTTAGTTAATTAATTTGAAGAAATTAAAAAAATTACTAAATTATTTATAGTTATCATTTTTCTGAACTAATTTGCCTCACTTATAAATTGATATATAATATAATAATACATATAAAAATTTTAGAGGGATCATGTAACTTACGCTATAATTAAATAATTAAGTAATTTTCTTAATTTCTCCAAATTAGTTAATTAGGTTTTATATTAAGAATTGAAGGTAGTAATATATTATTTTAGAAATAATGACATTTAAATCTTGAAAGAATAAATTAATGACAATTAGATGCTTAAAAAATTTCAAAAAAACATTGAGACATTTGGAAATAGGATTCCCAATTGCAAATTAGAAGTCATATTTCAAACTTAAATGTCCTATCTCCACCAATTTAAATTCTTCAATTAGAAATCTAACTCAGTCATTCCTAATTGAATATTTCTTTAGTACTCCTCCGATTCTTAATATAGGACATAATTTGAGAGTTAATATTGGTCTCATATATAAAATCTATTTCATATGTTTATCGATTTTTCTCAAATTAATTCTTAATACTCTCTTAATAATAACCAAGTAGGAGTGGGAGGAAGAGAATTAAATAAAATGATTAGGGTGTTTTAGAAAAAACATCATATTAACTAATTTAACTAACATATTTAATTTACTCAAATTAATTAATTATGTCTTGTATTAAGGACTGGAGGAGTAGATAACTAGATGCATTTCCATATATAATCATGGTAACCAATAATAGCCACCCTTTGAAGCATGGTTAGATGACAAGAATCTGCCAAACAAGACAATAAAGTGAGGGTGCTTTTCTCTTTTAGACATAAAATTTTAGTCAGGTGCTACAGTGAAATTTCAAAAAAAAATTTTGGGGGGTTGATTGATATTAATTGGCTATTGAGAAGGTTTATTGAAATTCTCCCTGTACTATAAAACTGAGAACCAAGCATGCAAAATGTTGATTAAGAGAGGTGAAAAATGGGCAAATCAATTAAGAGTTAGGAAACTTAACATATGAATATAAAGGTTAAGACAGCCAAAAAATTGGAGAGTTTATCTTTTATTTTGATGTGATAGTGAATTAAACAGACCAACTCACTGAACTCGTGGGTTGACTAATGATCATACTAAAAAGTAAATGAAATTGTTTAGTGATGATAAATGGAATCTGATGGAACAAACAGGAAAGGTCCTTTTATAAAAGCAAATAGCGAGTGACACATTAGGGAGACTGGCACAATGGAATTTCATCTTTCATGCGATGAATCCACATCAAAGTATGCATAAATTATTGGAAACAAGAAAAATGGCTGAACTTCAAAAGCAAGAAATTAACTTACAAACGAAAAAAGAAGGGTGGGAAAAAAAATTATCTTACTATGTATTATTAGAAAGACATGATACGGTTTGAAGAGCTTGAACAAATCTCAACGGAAACAAGATTCTGGGAAAGAATCTTTATTTTTCGCTGTAAAAGGTCCGAGTTTCAATCCAAAAAGAATATCAATAATCAACATTTTTAGGACCAATATTACCACCTAGAATTTGAACGATCAATCATATCATTAGCTCAGTTTTCTACTTTCAAAATGGGACAAGCCTATCGAGGTGAGAATCCTCAAAAGAATGCTATATGTAATATTACAAAATGTAAATTGTAAACTGACCCTATACTATACTATTATACCGTTATACCACAATCAAGATGACCAAAGTCAGCATTCTAAAAACACAATACCAGGAAATGAGAACAGTCGATCTCCACAGTCTCAACATTGGCCTCCATGACTGAAACCTGCATATTTAAATTCAATCAAACAAAAATGATAACAGAAACTGACCAAAAAAAAAAGATCATTTGGATTCCATGTAGCCATCCAAAGACATGCAATGCATATATTATCTCGATGCACAAATGCAATGATGTAGTGTTGTCAAGGACTATATCCATCTGTTCTACTCCCTCTAGTCCTAAACGTATGACTCATTTATATGAGATCTGCTTGGTAGTTTAATTTCTTCATTAAAATGGATCTTCTATCAAGGGCCTAAGGTAATATATTAAATATTTACCAGCACATACTAATATATGCCAGTCAGAAAAAACAATACGATTGTATATTGATGATCCATTATTTATTTATTTATTTTAATTGAAGTTGAAGTCCTTTTTTGTTGATGAAAACATATTTATGACTTTCCATATTAGGTAAGCAAGCAGTACCAGATCCTGGTTGAAATTTTTTCAGTGAATACAAAGAGGCATGATCAGGATGTTCAAGTGGAATCCAATATAGTGTTTTCTCTTATTCTTACCTCATACACATCCACTGTAGCTGGAACAGACTGTCTTGATGAGATCTAGTGATGTGGAGTGAGCACTGTCAACAAAAGAGAAAACAAAGTTAAGATCAAACAAACAACGAATCCTTCCCTATTAAAATAGAAATAGGTATGCCTTTATGATAAATAAACATCATTTGAATGTCAATAATCTAATGAGTGGACAATCACAAGACGCTATAAATGTAACAGTAACAAGAAGTTATGGGGAAGAAACTAAAAGGCCTGTTCAGGAGAAATCTAATTTAACAAAATTATGAGAGAATTATTATGGATGGATCCAGAATTTCATGAGTGTACAATATGATCAAGGCAGAGAAAAGCACTTGAGTGGACTATAAAAAGTCACTCAAAGCCTGCTTAAAACTTTTTGAAGATATAATTTATAGCCACAGAAATATCTTGATTTAAACCTGATCTTAGACAGTAGCCAAATCTACAAAAAATATTTAGCATCGGTCAAATCCAGTTGGTTGATCATCCTCAAAAAGTTTTCGACTAAATGCAGCCAACTGTTACTTATCCCAAGCCAAATAGTTGCAAAAATTTATGAAAAATCAAATCGGAGTTATTTATAGTTGAGTAGTGGTTCCCTACTTTACAATGGACACTATTCTATAGATACCTAATTCCCAAACATAAAACTAATAGTGGTAAAGTATATGACAAGGCAACTAGAATCGGGGGGGCTTAGGCGGCAAAGGCAGTCATAGTAAAAAGCAAAGTGTCAATAGGAGTTAGAGACGGCACTTCAGAAACAATTAATCACCAGAGACAAAATTTGGATTTTTCACACTGCCCAAAAAATTGCTTTTAGGTTGACAGGGCTCTTTCATTATTCGTACCCCACTCTTCATTAGCCTTGTTGCCATTAACAAGTATTGCACCATCTGTAGAATCAGCATCCACTACAACTGCCTCTTCTCCATTCTGTTCCTCTTGCTTTTCCTCTGCATTGAGCTCTTCTTCATTCTCTTCAATCAAATGTAACAAAATGACAACAAATTGCACAAAACAACACTCTGAGACCAACTCTAACATTTGTGGAAATCTACAGTTTTACACAACCAAAAACAAAAAACAGAAAAACAATAGTTCTTATCTAGTTCATGAACTTTATTATATTTTTGTGAACTGATTCATGTGAGGTTATATCTTCGAGTAGTATACCTCATGATTAGAATCTCCATTCTCAAGAAGCTCCTCCCCTTCTTCAGTCTGCATGTTTCTGAAAGAATCGACAAGGGTAACGCATAACTTTCCAGCATGTTTGACATAATCCCCTGCAAGAGGGCAAACGCCCCTTATATACCGAGGGCCAAAAAAAAGAAAGCAAAGAAAGATTGCATATATTGCTTATTATTCTGAAATGCTTTGAATGAGAACAAACACAAACAAAACATATGGAAATTGAGCACTCTAACACCCTAACCTTGTCTCTGCAGCTTTAGATTCAACAGCAACTGCAACTTGCTAGTGTTCAGACAAATTAGGATAGTCCTCAGGATCAGCCAATGACTCGGCAGCTTTAGGGCTAACCTGTGATAAAAGCAAAATTTGATATTCCCTCGGCATCTCCCAAAGAAGAATGGAGCAGTAACAATCCACTCATGTCCATTGCATTCCTTAAACATACTTCGGCCGTTTCTAACTGCAAGACCATAAAATACGGTGAGTTGCAGTAAAACTGAAATTCCCAACAAGCATCTTAATTACACATTAGAATGAGCATCTAAAACTAAAGCATCTGAACACTACCTGTCAGTAGAAATTTCACCCAAACTGCCTTCATTCGGTCCTAATTACATGCTCCGTAACTTTTTTCACCCAAGAAGGCTAAAAGGCATACATAGCCATCATAATATTCAGAAGCACATTATCAAAACTGAAGACCTCACAATTGTACACAGGTAGGGACATTCACAGCCCGTTTGTTGGAACCTTTTTTAAGAGAAGATCACTTTTCTAAAATCTAATAATTCATGTTTAAGCTTTTCGTAGTAACCAGAATCTCTGGGGAAAAAAAGCATTTTTTGGTTATTTTGCGCAGCTACTTTGAGTAGGTTTTGAAAATAATCAGATATAGTAAATGAGAGAGAATGTTGTTCATAAAAATACAGGATATACAAAGATATAATAAAAATTCAAAATCACTAAATACTAAATCATTTCCATATGCAAAAATAGACAGAGATATCATAAAATCTGAAAATTACAAAATCATAAATCATTTTTTAATGATTAAAACCAAATGCAAAATAGTTTGCTTTTTATAAAATCCCTAGGCAATAGATCACTTCTCACAATACCGCATTAAACAAACAGGGCCTTGAAAATGCAGTTTACCCAACCATTGGAGATAAAACAGTACCAAATCGTTTCACTAAAAAAATGCCTTTCTAGTAGTCATAGCCAACTCTCCCAACTGCTTCCATTTAGACTCACTTGGAACTTCTCCTGCAATGCTCTACAAAAAGAATATGAAAGTTATGGTAATCAAAATATAAACTGACAAATTAAATTTCTTCCATAAAAACAAGCAAATTTAGTACCCAACTTAACAATTTCGCACGTCTATAGATAATATGATTGTATGCATATTACTTGAACTTACCTTTGCCACCTCCAGTCTCTCGAGCTGCATGGCTAATATTATATATTCACATAGCTCTATACTAAGAACAGGATACAGCCCAGAATTACTCTCAAAGGACATAAGACACATATCTATTAATAAGAGAACAGTTTTACTTGGGTCAAAAAATTTTGCAATCACACAGAACATGCACTTCCAGTTTCTAGCAATTTGGCAAATGTACTCAGGGGATTAGTATGCACATCCATTTTGCTGAAAAGACTTTTAAGGGGGGGAAATTGAGAACATTTGCACTGAATTGCAGAAAGTGAAGTGTAAGGCATTGTTTTGTAATTATCTGCTTTTACTAAATCAATTTAATTTCTCACACAAAAAAATAGAAACTGTTTACCCCGTGCAGCACCAAAAAAAAAAAAGGAGTATAGAAGGATCACTGTTGGCTTCATACCTATTATGGTGCTCTTTCGGAATTGAAAGTAGGACTTCATTGGCCCTACCCAAATCTCCACGCATTACTATCGTACTCATCAAGCCCGAAAGCAATGTGCATGCCATGACGCTAAAGAAAATAAAAAATAAGGAGAAATAGTCAATATCACTGCTAGCTGTGCTTTTAAATAACAAAACAGAAAAAAGAAAAAGGGTGAACTAACTTTGTTAGTTCATAATAAAATAATTAAGTCATCAGATTATCAGAATCCTCTCACTGTACTTCAGAATGTAGAATGATGTATCACTAGCAGTTGTCATTAAATCACCACTATTAGCCCAGTAGAGGTTCTGTCAACAGAAAATAAACAAACAAAATAAAACTATAAATAGAAGAAGGGAGGAAAAAACAAAAATTGTTCATCATATAATGGAAGCACCTATTTTCACATTGACATCGATGCGACGGATTAACCTGTATTCACTCCAATCATAAAAGCAAATGAAATCATTTGAGCACACTGCTGATAAGGTCCCACCAAATATTCGTTCAGCAGAAAAAGTTGGTCGAATACTTTTCTTTTCCTGGAATTCATTTAAAAAAAATGGTTTCATTTAGCAAATATCTGACATGATTACTGTCTAAATTTTCAAATAAAACGAAGAGCTAAAACCACCACAGGAAATGTACTGGTATCATTGGCAACAGAAGCAGACATGCTAGTCATATTGTTCAGCCATAATGGTTCACTTGAAATAAAAAAATAGCCAGCTTAATTTTATCAAGACCTACTCATTGCAAAAAGCACAGGAATGGAAGAATCTAGTTTCCTTTCCTCGTTTTAGAAGGTAGCAACAAATTATTTGTTCCTACCATCTTACTTAAGGAATTACAAACTGGAAACCTTTTGTGAAAATTTTTATCTTTGATGTACTTTCTCTGACAGCATATTCTCTGCTGAAGGCCAAACAATTTCCAGTGCAGAACCAAGTGACCTATTTCCCAATGCCATTGAAATGCATATAATATACTCAACATCTCCACATACAACAACAAACCTCCCATTTGGATTGTGCCTTAAACTCTGAAATGATATTAGTGGATCACAAGTTAATCACTGCATACACAGAGAAACTGCGCATGAAAAGCAATCAACCTAAAGCTCATTTCTGTCAACACAAGACCACTTTCATCACCCTTGTACTAGTATCTAATTAAGAGAATACAGTTCTGTATTCTCCTCTGATCACTCCTTGATTATTCGTTGAAGTCATTTTATAATAGAATGATGATTTTAATTTTTTTTTTTTTTTAAAAAAGCTGAGAAGCATATCGAAAGAATGCAGTCTAATATAAAATAATGATTCCTACTCAATTGCGGGTAGAGATCACAGGTGCCCAACTCCTTAACAGCCAAAGTTAATCTTTCTCCATTAGTAACCTGAGAAGCAAAGTAATTGTATGCCACTCAGAAATAAAATTTTCCATAGCCAACTAACATTTCAAGAGCGTAATAAGTATGTTTTATCGAAAGTAAAAATAATCAATTTAAGTCATAATGAAGCTTCATGTTGCATAGTCAAAAGACAACTCTGTATCAAATGTATTCAAACTTGAAATGGCAAACATTTCATTAAAAGAAAAAAAAAGTGAAGGATACAAGGTCTAATTTTTCAGAAGAACACTTGGGCTTCAAAAGAAAATCCAGGTCAATGAAATAGGGTCAAAGAAGGAGATGGGTTGGTGATATATGGACCCAATTTTGCAGTTATTCCTTGCTATGAATCATAAGGGGGAAAAGGGCAAATTAAAGACTCTTGCAATCAGGTTGCATAAGACTCAATGCAAAGCCGCAGACTTTATGCAACATCACTACATCTGCAAAAACCAGAACCATTAAAATCAATGGGAATTGCATGACTCCAAGGATTCCTATGAATTAACTCAGGCAAACAAGATTTCATATATAATTTAATATTCTAAAATTTTAAGTTCCAAGTGATATTGAATCATACAAATCAAATCAGAAATAAAGCAAGCATAATAATCGTGCTTTTTAATTTTTCTTCACATATTCTGAAAAAGTTTAGGGTAAAAATGAACCCAAACCTCCAGATCTGCTCCTACACTTTTTAACTGTCTGAATTTTATTGTGTTTAGCCCAAATAATTTTCCCACTAGTGTCCATGCTGGCCACAGGCTCTTCCCGGCCCAGTTTGACCATAATAGTTCCCTCGTCATAGCCAAGCACAACCCTGTGGATGAAGAAGTTTTGAAATTCAATGTCATGAGGGTACAATTAAAAGAGACCCTTTGGAGGTTTAAGATTAGAAGTAGAGGAGAATATCAGTTGATGGAATGGAATGATTGAAGCAAACAAGTTTCGTGATGCACAGTTTCTCAAATCAGCTATCAAACATGCTGACTTCATAAAGAAGACTTGATGCTATCATCCAACTCTACATAATTTCACAGCCAAGAAAAAGAATTACTTAAGAAACTACTGGCAATAAGACTCACTGACGTGAACCTTTATTGTGTCCAATACCCTAAACTCTTTGAAGACCATAATTCAATGTGTTCTCGAGTCTGTAAGTGGATCAAATCAACATAAAATATTAAAATCAATGGTCAATATATTATTAATGATCTCAATTACAATTTTAAATGAGTCTAACATCTTATAAAGTGCACCAAGGCAAGCAATAAAATTTAGAAAGATAGAAAACAGAAGAACGGATGACACTGTCCAATTTGGAAGTCTCAAATTCAAAGGAGTCTCAAGCATAGACATTTATATTTACCAATGAAGAAATGAACACTTTCAAAACTGAATCAAAATAATGAAAGTGGCAAAAAGTAGCATATGAAGAAAGCACTTGAATGTCATGATGTTCAGAACACTGCATTGTCCAAGCCACAGTAATAATAAAGAAGAAAAACTAATGCGTTCTTTGTTTTGTTTTGCTTCTTTTTTTTTCCCCCCCAAATGCTGTGACAAGAGAGTGATCACATGGGAGCAAAAATAAGAGATGAATGTGCATAACGAAGATTACCTATAAGTTGCTGAATGCCATATGCGCACTGTACCATCCTCTGAACCAGTAATAATTATGGGAAGATCAGGATGAAAGCATGCAGCAGATACATTGTGCGGGTGGCCTTCTAGATTCTGGACGCAACTTTTGGTCTGGTATAGTCCCATGCCTGTTTCATAAATTTCATCGATGAAAATATGTCTTCTAATATCCATTGCAATTTGCCTTAATTGCATGAACTATCCCTCTATTTTAAAAATATATACTTAAATCCAAACTGTTAATTAATTCTATTACGAGTATTTTAAAAAACATTTAAATAAGTTTTATTCCACTAATATGTCCTTTGTCATACTAAATCCTAATTTTGAAGAATTTAAGGCTTTTATTTTTATTTTCTTTAATTTTATTTTATTTTTGCAAATAATTTTTTGTTTTTTTAATTATATTGGGACAAAAATTCAAGTAATTAGTTATGGCAGATATAAAAAACTTAATAGAAAATTTGACCAATTTTGTTTATAAATATATATTTTACTAAATGTGTTTATAAACATTTGTGGCAAAAATATGTTTAGAAGTTTTAAATTATGAATTGAAATTACTTACATAATCTCTGAAACTCATATCACTTATACTATATGATAAAAAATACATGTTTAAAATATGTTTTTAGGTTGCTATAAAAAAAAAGAAATATGTTTTTTGATATTTTAAAAGAAACCAAGAGAAATAAGTTTTAATAATAAAAATTTAAAGTTACACAGTTATATAAAACACTGAAAATTAATAAATTCTATAATATATTAGAAAGTTTGAAATATATATATTAGAATTAGTTTTGTGTTGCGTAAAAAATATTTTTAGAAATGTTTAAATAATTCTTATCTTAATGAAGGTATTTTAATCATAACAAGGTTGAAAATATGTTTTCTATCATATATTTTAAAAATAAAAAATTAAAATTTGTTTTGGAAAAAAAATCAGAACATCATTTTAATATTTATTAATTTTTTCGACAAAATTGAAGTAAAAAGAATATTGTCTTCTCATTAATGGCAATCATACTAATAAATCACATTATTTTTTCATCCTTCATCTCACCATTTTATAAGTATTTTTTCAAATAATGAGCAGAACAGATTTTTTATAATTTTTTAATTTTAAAACTTGTTATAAAAAATTACTCTATTGAATTGTTTTAAAAACATAAAAACAGATAACAGAATTAAACGAGCCCTTTCTTTTATATATATGTGTGTGCGCGCTAATAACATATAGTTAGTCAACCATAAGTTTTGGTATAAAAGTTTTTGCTAAATCCGTGTTAGAATCTTAATCACCCAACCAGAAACGTATGATAATTGGACGAAAACCCTAAAAAATTTCTAGCAACGTGAAGCAACAAAATGTTAGAAACAAAATGTGACAAAAGTAGTGTTGTTTGATGATTAAGGAGTCGTTTGGGATACCTTATAAGTAGATTTTCTATTATGATTTACTGAATATAAAATAAGTACGTAAGAAGAGTTTTGTTAAGATTTATATAGAACATGCTTATTTAAGTGATTTCAAATGAGCCACTAAAAACAAAAAAATAGTTTCAAGGCTCAATACCAAAAGAGTCTCTATAAAATAAGAGGAAAAAAAGAAAGAGATGATTGAGTCTTGGGTCAACTTAATACTAAATTATCTCTCTTTAATTTATGATATTTTAGAAGATTAAGATATTTAATGCGAGGCAAATGGTTGAGCTAAACTTATGACTTATGACATATGACATCTGGCATAATAAATAAGGCTGTGTTTGGGATCATATTTTGAGATCCCAAACTCACTTCTCGTTTAGGCCAAAATTGTTTGCTTGGGATCTTAGTAAAACAAAAGAGTTTCATGAAAAGAAGTTTGTTTTACCTTAAAGTCATTTTTTGTAGCTTCTCTAATGCATTATGATGGTAAAAATTATAAATTCTCCCTCATCTCCAAAGGAGTGCCATTTGTATAGAAAATGACCATGCCACCCAAATTTATTTATTGTTATTTTTATTTGTTAATATAAAAATAATAATTAAAATATGATTTTGATTTTACTATTTTTCTTAAAATCATCTCATTATACACATATACTATCTATAATAAAATTCATATATTTTTCAGTCACTTTATATCTAAATTTATTTTTTCATTAATTATTTAAACAAGTTTCAGTTTTTTAAACTGATTTTTTTGCAAAAGCAAATCTAAATATAAATTACATCATACTATCTTACTTTTATCTAATTTGACTTTTACAAAAGTCAGATTGACAAAAAATAACTTCTCTTGCTGCTAATCTAAACACACTCTAAATAAATAAACCTTTGATGAACTTTGGAATAAAAATTTTTTTGCCTATGTACAATACTACTTTGTTTTTGCAACCTATATGTGCTATACTACTAAACTAAATTAATTTGTTATACATATGTATATATATATAGGCCAATTGCTATATATTTATATATATTGAATAATATTAGCATGTCACTAGTTGAAAACGATTTAACATTGCAAGAAATCAATTAAAAAGAGTGATCAAAATGAACTTAGAGAAAATAATGAGGACAATGAATTAAACATTCATTAAAATTATGTGATTGGCATTAATTTTATAGTACTTCCAGTCCCAAATATAAGATTTATTTTGTAGTACAATTTGTACATTAATTTAAAAAAAGACAACTTTCACGGCTAAACTAAGTAATTAATATTATCTCCAATAAAATATAAAATACAATATATTTTCTTCCTTTCATATTAATACTCCATGATACATGTCCTTATATTCTTGGAAATGCTTGTTTCTTAGTTGGGGAAAAAAAAAACAACGAGTACTTCTGAAGAATATGATGCTTAAGACTCATAACATATAGCTCAATGCTAAATTTTTTTTTTCTATGTTAAGTCCAAAGCCTTTTTTTATTTCTTTTTTCTCCAATATTGTGCCATTTTTATGCTTTTCACTCATTGATTGACTGGCCCATGGATTAACCACCTATAATTGGATTTTTATCAGATGTCCCCGAAGGAACTGTAATGGATTCTTAAGAACCTAATTAAGTAAACAACGTTACCTTATATTAGCATAAAACTTTTTTTTTAGCATAAAACTTAAATTTGAAAATGTGCATATTATGTGTGCAGCATTGCGTACATAACATATATAAAAACTTGATTTATCAGTATCCATATTACTAGCTGTCCAATTTAATTATTTTCAGTTAATAGAAAAGTATAAATTAATTTAATTAGAAAAAAATGTATACCTGATTATCTTTTCTATACTATTAAATACTCCTCATGTTCTTAATATAAGACCCATTTAACTAATTTGATTAAATTAAAAGTTAGGTAAGTTAATTAATTATAAGAAATGTGACACATTTTTCCTAAAATACTATAATCATCTTTCTTAATACCCCATCTTCCTCTTCTACTTGATTATGGTTGAGAGTATACATAGGAGTAATTTAGAGAAAATTGATAAATATGAGAAATAGATCTTATATTTATGATCAAAACTAACTCAACAATTAGTTCCTATATTAAGAATCGGAGGAGTACATAACTAAAGGAATACTTCAAATAGAGAACATGTAAATGTGAGCATAACGTTTTTATACTGTGATCAAGTTTCAAATGTATAACGTTTTTATCCAGAATTTTTAAAAGTGCTTAACCAGCTTGGTTTGAACACTTTTTTAAAAAAATGTCCATATCACTTTCGATTTACTACTAACAAATTTAAATTAACTCATGAGAAACTATGAGCTATGTATTTAGAAATTGAATTACTTAATTAACAACATTATTGATGCTGAATTTGGAAATTATCTAATTTATGAACGCAGGCAACGAAATAAATAAAACACCACATACTAAATAAAGGGGGAAAAAGAAGAAAAGATGTAATGAAGAGTACCTCTTTAATGTTTTGGATACTTTCGAGACAAACACCAACTTCTCCTTTGCCCCTCTCTGCTACTCTCAGCTTCTTCAATTTGTGCTTCCACATTGATAAACTCTTATGTGCAGTGAATTCTTAGTCTAATTTGTAAGATCAAATGGCAATTTTATGATTAAAAGCTATTTGTTTTGTTGGAAATAAATAAAAAAATATAATTAATCAAATTAGGAACTAAGTATCATTTTTTATAGTATTTTTGATGCTGTGAACCAGTTACTCATTTTATTTGTTTTTATCAGGTCTTAGGCCAAAAATTAAAGACACGAAAGCTCAGGCCCAGCTCAAAAGAATTGGATGAAGACTTTGAATAATGAAGTGCCGCGTTTTGATGAAGAGCGAGGTGCAAGAGGATGATAGATGGGTTTTATGAACTGGCAAGTGGGAATCAATTGATCATCATCGTTCTTTCCGTCCTCCTGATCTCTTCCCTGCACCGTCATTTTTCTTTCCTCTCATCATCTCAATCTTCGTTCTGATCCTTCCATGGCACCTGCGATTTCATACTCAGTAGCTTTTCCAACCCTGTGATGCGAGGCTAGACACTGTTCATTTGTGGAGAGGTGCTGGACCTGAGCTTCTGAACATCAGTGAGAAAGAGTTCGGTGATCTTTGGAGATTCAGACTAGACATCTGATTTGGGTATGCGAGTTATATGCTTTAATCCTTATGCTAGATTTATTTCGTAAATCTGGAACTGAACTCTCAAGATCTGTAGGCTTGCTTAGCCAGAGACCTCTGTGGATCCGAGTTGAATTTGCTTCTTCTTTCTTCTTTAATTTGGATATAATTGTTTCCTCAACCGAGTTGGTTGATGTTCTCAATTAATTTCAGGATGAATGCAAGTCTGTGTTTGTCATAGAAGAATGGATCCTCTGCTTAGGTTCTCCTAGGTTGAACATTTCGCACTCAGTGTTGATGTGTTGCAAGTAGCAGTTAGGCACTGATTCAATCTACGAGTTGTGGATTAATTGATAATTCAACTATTGAACTCTTAGTTTCATAAAACTAGGAAGGTCGCAAGCAATCTCCACAGAAGCATTATCAATCATTGTCTGTAACATTTCTGTTCACTAGTTTTCCATTTACTTTAGTTCCTTTGTTTTTACGATCGTTTCTAAATTTCAGAAATAATAGCTGGGAGGTCTCTCTTCTTAGGTAGAAACTATAATCTAAAGAAAAATGTATATGTTACATTGCAATAGAAACCCATACTTGTTAATTTGATAATTTGTGTTTAATTGGACTGGTTAAGAACTACAATAAATTAGGCTCCTTGAGCCTTGACCTAGGCTAGACTCCATTTCTACATTTGGCTTAGTAATTTTTGAAGAGTAGAATGAAATGCTTTTCACGCGTCCAAGGCTTTTCCATTTATAACTTAGAGATTGCAAATTCTCTTCGAACTCATAAATAAACTTTGCTTCTTGTTTGGCACAAACACACAAATGCTTGTTATATCCCATATGATATCTCCCAGTTTCTCCATATCCGCCTCTCATTTTGATCTTTCAAACGATGCTAAGCCTACATTTGATCCAAAATCACACAGCAAAATGCTAATGTTAGAGTTTTTTTCATAAATATTTTGCCGTTTCTTTGTGTGTTTTTTGCCCCCTTCAAAATGAAAGAACACCACATGTGTGGTAGTTTGGGTTTATCTCGTATACCAACAGATTGCAGTATTATTCATGAGTTTGCATGACAGTCGATGATGCATCTGATTATTCATGGAATGGCGAACATGCTGATGAGTTTCATCCCTCAAGGTGGGTTCGCCAAGGGGATCCCTTATCTCCATATTTGTTTGTAATTGCCATTGAACGTTTGGGGCACCTGATTCAGAGTGGCCTGGACTCTGGGGTCTAGCGACCTTTTTGGCTTAGAAAATGCGGTGCCGCCGTTTCCCATTTATTTTTTACTGATGATCTTATCTTATTTATGAAAGCGGACATGGAACAAGCAGGTATCATGAAGGCTATTCTGGATGATTACTGTGCGGTCTCGAGGCAGAAAGTAAATGCTAATAAAACTCACATATTCTTTTCACCTAACATCAATCAGACTAGAGTTAAAGAGATCAGTGACTTCTTGGGTTTCACTCCTACACTTGATCTTGGCAAGTATCTGGGTATGTCCATCATTCATAAAAGAGTCACTAAGTTGTCTTATAATGCGATTTTGGATAAGATAGACAGTAGGTTATCTTCTTGGAAAGCAAACAATCTATCTTTGGCTGTTAGAACTACCTTAGTCTCTTCGGCTATTGCAGCTATGCCTTCTTATGCAATGCAAACCATCCCTCTCCCAAAAGATACTTGTGATAGAATTGACAAGAAATGTGGAAACTTCCTTTGGGGTAGTACTAATTAGAGTCCCAAGATTCACTTGGTGTCGTGGGACAACATTTGCAAAAGGAAAGCGGATGGAGGGCTTGGTTTATGACGAGCTAGGTACCAAAATGATGCATTCATGATGAAATTGGGCTGGTCCTTAATCAAGCAAAAAGACCTACGTGGATTAAGTTCCTACGTGAAAAATACAAGTGCGGTGATGATGTCATTCCCAAAGTTAAACATCACAAAGTGGCTTCTAGGACATGGTCTGGTATCCAAACTAATTGGGAAAAAGTGAAGGAGGGTTTGGCTTGGCGGATTGGTGATGGAAAGTTGGACTCGTTTTGGCGGGACGCTTGGATTTCGCACCTTGGCAGGCTTTAGGACCTGGTGTCAGAGGTTCCAACGAATTGCTTGGATTGGAAGGTGAATGACTGTGTGTCAGCGTCGGGGTCATGGGATTGGAATAAATTCGATGATCTTCTCCTGAATTATGTCGTTGAAGCTATTGCTAAGGTGCAGTGTCATGGTGGTCAGGTAGATAACCTGGTTTGGCGATGGTCTTTTAATGGGTCCTTCTTGGTTAAGTCGGCCTATGATCACATTAGTGGACGGAGCATCTTGATTCACCGTAGCATTTGGAGACTGCTATGGAAGCTTAAAGTCCCACAGCGTTATCGTTCTTTTATGTGGTTATGTGTTGATGATCGCCTTCTTATAAATGAAACCAGGATCCGCTGAGGTCTTCATGATACCAGCTTGTGTAGTATCTGCGGGTCTGTTCAAGAATCTGTGATACATTCTGTCCAGGACTGTCGAGTGCTGAAACATTTGTGGTGTTCGTTCATTCCTCAATGCATGCAGTCGTCCTTCTTTGCACCCGAAAAATCTTTTGAATGGCTAACCTGGAATCTCAGGTCTTCGGTTAAACTCCATGGTCTCAAGTGGAGCTGGCGGTTTGCGGTGATGAGTAGACATCTCTGGCTTGCACGAAATGATCATATTTTCAATGGAACTTCTGCTTCCTATGCAGAAATCATTGAACGGTCTAAGGTTGTTCTCTCGTGGGGATTCGTTGATCTGGTTTCATGCAAGGATGCAGTGCGAGGTGAGTTTCGTTGGGCTCCGCCTATGGAAGGTACCTTTAAGTTTAACACGGATGAGTCCTTTAGTGCTACCTCAGGTACTTGCTCTTGTGGAGGCCTTGCTCGTAATGCCTCTGGGAAGTTCGTTCATGACTTCATGTATAAGTTCAGAGTTGGCTCTTGTTTTCCAGCTGAGGAATGGGGAGTTCTATGGGCCCTCAAGCTTGCTTGGGAGTGGGGTTGGCGCTCCCTTACTATTGAAAGTGACTAGCATGAGCTGCTGAACTTAGTACAGGTTTTTCGCAGGATCACCCAAATTTTAGCCTATTGACTGAAATTCAGAGCATGCTAACTTGGTCGTGGGATGTGATGCTTGCTTACTGTGATCGGGAGGCGAACATAGTTGTTGATGTCATCGCTAACGAAGCTCAAATCCTAGCTGCCAATTTAGTGATCCTGTTTGAGCCTCCATCGTCCTGTCACCATTTGCTACAGAGGGATAGGGCTGGAGCTTCTTTTCATACTGTTGTCAGTCCTTAGTTGTTTGTAGTTTTCCTTTTCTCATAAAAGAAAAGAGGCAATATCGCATGCATAAAAACTTGATTTAATTAATTTATCAGCATCCATTTTACAAGCTGCCCAATTTTTCAGCTAAAAGAAACATAGAGATAAATTTAATTAGAAAAATATGTACACCTGATTAGAGAACACGTAGCTGTGAGCATAATATTTTTATATTGTGATGAAGTTTCAAATAAATTCAATATAATATAGATTTCACACATCCAAAATTTTTAGAAGCGCTTAGCTTGGTCTGAGCAACATTTTTTTTTTTTTCCAAAATGACCAATTAACAACTTTAAATTAACTCATGAGAAACTACTGGGCAAAGTATTTAAAACTTGAATTACTTAATTAACATTATTGATGTTGAATTTGGAGATTATCTCATTCATGAACAGAAAAAATCAAATAAATTAAAATACCACATAATAAATACGAGGAAAAAAGAGACGGAGAGAATAGATGTATTAATTGAAGAGTACCTCTTGAATATTTTGGATGCTTTGGAGCCAACACCAACTTCATGTGTCCCAGGATGAAGATTGAGAAACTCATTAATAAACAGAAATGAATCATCAATATGACAATATCATTCAAAATCTATTGAAATCTGTACGATTTATAAGAAATTAAATGAATAATGTGTCTCACTTCAGATTCAATGCCAACAGAAAACACACACATAAATAAGCCCTCAATCTGTTTTAAAAGTCGTACAAACACATTAATATAATGCTATAATAATACAGAAAGGAATCCTAAAATAAAACTCCTCATCAATTGATATGTTTTGGTTTGGTTTTGGATTTGTTTTAGGATATGTTTTGGTTTTGGTATTTGCTAATAGTCATATATTGTGCAGCAGATACTAAGGGTGTGTTTGGATGAAACCAAACCGTGGTTTGAAAAAGTGATTCTGGAGAATAGATTCTAGGGAGAATAAATTCTGTGAAGAATAGATTTTGTAAAAAAGTGATTTTGAGAAGTGAGAGTGTTTGGATAGTTGTTATCAGAAGCACTTTTTATATATACAAATTACTAAAAAAAAGACATAAGTTAATATGATAATTACAGAAAAAATAGATTTTATGATATATTTTAATTTGAAGGAATAAAATTGTTAATAATATATTTTTTACCAACATAATTAATAATACATAAGATAATATAATTAATAAATAATTAATATGTATATATATTTATAAAATATAATATTAAATATGTTTATAAAAAATATGTTTATAAAAAAAATAACAAGATACATATCATATAGGCTCTCACACTCTTCTTTTTTTCTCCAAAAGCAAAAAAATTTTGCTTTTTCCAAAACCATGGTTTTGGAGTCAAAACCATGGTTTTGGTTTTTGAGAGGGGTGTTTGGGTGACTTAATCTCCAAACCATGGTTTGGGTCCACAAACCATGGTTTGGGGTGTCACCCAAACACACCCTAAGGCTTGGAATGCAATGGTCTTCTTTTGAGTTTAGGGGCTCCTTTAATTTGGGCTTGCTAGGCCTTTGAACATATTTGACTGCATATTTTTTTCACTTATTTGAAATCTAGTTGGATTTTTGATTTTTTTGCTATTACTATGCTTCATTAATTTCCTAGTGTTTTAAGTAATTAATTATGAATTAATACTTGGTTTTGGTTTTGATTTTGTATTAGGAAGTTCGCCTTTACTATTGTACGTGCATAAATGCCAAGCTTGCTGGTATTCATAATTCCTAAATGATGATCACACCTAAAAAATTATAAGCTGGAGCATTTTAAAATTTTTTTTATAAATTAATTTTTTTTGCATACATTTTTTTTTTCATTTACATCCCCAATTAATTAAATTATATGCCTTTCTGTCCCCAACTAATTAAATTATATGCCTTTCTAATCTCCTTTTCCCACTCATCCTTTCTATAAATAAGGGTATATTTATGTTTAACTAATTTTAACTTACTTTTTAGTTAAAATAATAATTCAATTATCTGTAACTAATAAAAAGAATATAAAAAAGTAACATATATTCATGGTTCGTCTGACGCACCTTTACAAGATTTGAAATTAATTTGTCCTGAAAAATGAAAGTTGGTCAGAGTTCAGTTCTTACCTTCGCTTTTGAGTTGCTTTGGTCTCTTGATCCTCACACAAATGAACTGGTCATCCATCATAATTTTTAATTAGCACTTAGTAATAGAAATATTGTAATCAATTATGTATTAATTTAAATCATTTTTCTTTGTTAAATTTCCAGATAATTACAAATAGTTGCAACTAGTTATGGTTTGCAATGATCATTATCCGACTCAAGTCTTTTCTTTGTTCTAAATTATCCGACTCAAGTTTGGAAAAACTACATAATTAGCTGTTTATAATGAGTTCTTGAAACATCTAGCCCTATCATAATTAAAAGAATTAATTTTATTAATGCTAATATTTAGTTGTTAAAGGAATATTAAAATTAATTTTACGAAAGATATTTTGATTGAAAAATAAATATTTCGTTTCCTCGTTATTACATATTATTTATATAAATAATTATTACGTAACATATAATTTTACGTTAAAATATGAATACGAGTTCTTAAATTCCCAAACCACGTAGCTTAGATTCTTTCACTGTTAGATTGGTCAAAAATCTTAATTTATTGAATTAATGGGTAAGATCTAAGCTTGAATTATTATGTTTCTTATTGTATGATTTTTCCTCCGAGGCTGGCGTTTTCGCCTTTTTAATTTTCAGAAAAGAGATGTTTTCAAAATGCGAATAATTTCAGTGAATTGTTGATCAATATTCAGAGTCTTATTATAACCCAGAAGAAAAGGAAAAACGCAAAATAGATTATTGACCAATGATCTCTGTACGTACAGAAGGGTGTAATGGTGAATCAAAGAGTTTACACAAACAGGAAAGTACAATAAAAATACATATGTAATAATACACACGCCATGTTTGGTGGTCCTTTAATTTATTTTAAAAAGAAGCTAATCAACCTTTCAAGAAATCAGAGGCGCTGTAAGGACCAACGAGGAAATCCAATCCCACCGCAGTAAACAGATCTGCAAATTATAAAAAGCCAATTAACTGAAGAAACAATAAATAATTTCATGAAGAGAAAAGAGATGAAGGAATCACACCCAAACATTTGCACCCATACATGATCACACGATGACATGGCTACCCTTCAGCATTCAGTAAATAAAGGATAGGGCTGGGCCAGCATTTTGACATATGTCAAAAGCAATATGCTTATGTTTTATATCCATAAAGCGTAAAATTATATTACGTCATAAAAATTAAAAGAACAGTAAAGAATAATGTGTGCGTTGATGTTACCAATGTATTTTACCTTGAAAATCCATGTTGACGTCATCCGACCTGAAGGGCTGAAATTTTGATTGGAAATTGTGTTTGGCGTCCCATTCCAAACTGTTCCACCAATCTTTTTGTCCGCGGATAATTAGTTGTCTGGCAGAATTGGAATGAAGTGGTAGCCTTTTCAGATTTGGACATAGTCCTATAGTGATGGTTTTTAGGGAAGGAAAAGACAAAGCGGTCTTATGGATGCTTTGAAGCTTTGGCATTCCATACAGATATAGGTTTACAAGAGAAGAGAATACATAAGAAGAATCCTCATTCTCATCTTCCTTTATCACTTCCTCCATTGATGAGCAGTAGACAATGACAAGTAGTTGAAGCTGTGGAGCATGCTTGAGCCATGTGACATGTGTTAAGGAATCGCAACCAGAGATAATCACGCTTTGAAGCATGCTTAGACGACAAGTGTCATCATAAATACCAGAATAATCTTTCAAACCAGATAATTCAAACAGACCCAATTGTTGGAGGTGATTCATTTTTGAAACGCATGCCAATAATAAAGGCATCTCAATGGTGTCTAAATCACGCAGGCGAAAAGCATATATACAATCTTGCAATTTGCCTGACTGAAGTAACTTGTTGAGGCCTTTTTCTGTTTCTATTGCAACCTTTATTTCCTCAATTTTTGGCAAAGATTCCACCTCCTCCAGGAATTCTCCCTCTGCTTCGCTATTTTCTCTAACTCCCCGCCGCAAGCAACTCTCAACACTCTTAATTGTTGAAGACTTGATATCACTCCCAATAGAATACTTGCAATATCACCATCTCTCAAGAACAAATTGAGAACCTTCAAATTCTTCAAATTCTTCAAATACTTCAATTCCTTGGGACACTCAGATCCATCTATGTTTAAACAAAGATATTCCAATAGAACCAACTCACCAATTTCTGCAAGTTCACGTATATCAGGACAACGTAATTCTAACACCTTTAATTTGCTCATGCATTTGAGGTTTTGCAAATGTTGTATACCACAACGCCTCAACAATAATGTTACTAAATTGGGATAAGTTACAGGTGATACATGTTGTGCTTCCCTGTTCATAATTGAAATCCTCTCAACAATTTTCTGTTTTTCAACATTATCACGGGATGTTGTTATCGCATCTTCTTGTACAAGAACCCTTTTAATTCTTTTATTTTGGTCACAAGATAACCACAATGCCATCTCTCGAATCATATCATGCATCTTAAATGAACGACGCAAAACAACATCATCTTCAACACTCTCCAACAAGCAACAAAGCTTCAACTTTGCAATCACAGATTGACCATCATTGCGGATGTCTTGTATGCTTTTTGTCATATCTCTACAAATAAACCCCTCCCCTATCCATTTATCAATGATATCAGTGACCCGAATCTCATAGTCTTCTGGATATAATGCACAATACAAGAAACAGTTTCTATGAGTATCATCTGGCAACTGATCATAGCTCAACTTGAGGGTGGAAAAAACTTTTGTCTCCAAATCTGTAGTGGTCCATGGAGAACTTGTCAACTTATTTTTTGAGGACTCCCATGCTTTAACATCTTTCACACCAGCCATGGCACTTCCTACCACAGTTAACGCAAGCGGCAGCCCTCTACACTCTGCTGCCATTTCTTTTGCTAAGACTTTGATCCTAGGGTGTGAGTTTAAAGTCTTCTCACCAACTTTCATATAAAATAACTCCAAAGCTTCTTTTTCATTCAAAAAGTCCACTTTGAATGACTCTTGAGCTTGCATCTTTTCGCACACATCCTCCACTCGTGTTGTGAACAACACTTTGCACTCAAAGTTTGAATCTTCTGGATGTGGCACCCCCACCAAATTCAAGTCCAATCCCTTCCACACATCATCCAGTAATAAAGCAAATTTTATCTGCTTCAACACACCCAAAATCTTTGAAGATTTTTCTTCTTGATTATTGCAAGAACTCCAAGTAGCATCTCCAATTCCTACTGATTTTCTTATATTGTCCATGATTGCATCCAAGTTAAGCTCTTTGGATACCACCACCCAAATCACAAGAAAATCGGGCTTTCTCTCCCCAAGTTCATTGCTAATTTTCTTCAGTAAGTTGGTCTTTCCAATCCCTCCAGTTCCCCATAAACCTATGACACCAACATTATTTGCTTCAATACTACTCCATACCTGATGAAATATCAAATCTTGCCCCACTGTCTTATCAACAGGTATTTGACCAATTCCTTTACGTGGTGGCTTGTGAGTAATTTGATAATCCTTACCAAACCTCTGTCCCTGGGTTGTTAGATCAGCTACTTCAGTGAGCATCTTGGCAACCTTCTTTCCCACCTTGTAGCTTGACTTGCAATTCTTGGGACAACATTTACTTAGGCATTTGTTTTGGATTTCTTGGGCTCCTTGATCTAGATTATCTTCTACTTCCTGTGAATACAAAATCATTTAGGTTGATATTTCTTTTCCCTGTTTTTCTGAATCTTTACATGAACCAGTTAAGTACACTTTCATATCAAGTTTTGATATCGAGATAAGAAATTACATATCTTAATATAAATGAATGAATTTTTTTCCAAATATGAATGACAGTTTTTTGACCGAAAAAGCTGAACGATATTGTTAAAGATTTTGGTTGGGGTTGCTTGGTTTCATTTTGGCAAAACAGCTTCTTTTCTTTTATAATTTTAAAAACAAAAAATAAAATACATATTTGAAAATGGTTTTTGAACGATAATAAAATAAAATATGTTTTGTAAAAAAAAAAAATCAATTTAATATTTTATTATTTTTCTGTTCAACAAAATGATAGTAGAGGTAGAAGAGATTGTATTTTTATTAGGGTTAAAATATATTTAATACCCTAAAATATTTTATAAAGTGTATTCAGTATACTAAATATCCTAAAATATTTTAGATCACAAAAAAAGTAGAGTAATGTCGCCTTTCAATTAACATTCTACTAATGTTGGTTTTCTCCTTCTAAGAAAAAGCTTCCACCTCATATGAGCAACAAAAGTACGCTTTCTCTCTCTCTGCGCTCCCTCCCTCCATATATTTATTTCTACGTACTTTTCTTTTAACTAAATAATTGGACAACTTGTAATATGGATACTGATAAATCAATTTTTTATATACGCAATATGCACGCTTTCAAATTAAGTTTTAATTATGCTAATATAAGGTAATTTTGTTTACTTAATTATGGTCTTAAGAAAGATATCATCTTTATTTTACATCATATACCCATTAAAATAATTATTTAAAAAATAAATTAAATCTGTATCATCTAAATTGTACCTAGATTGTCCAGATATAATGAGCTTGGGGTACTCACCACTTTGATGAGCACTGAAATTAGTTCCGTTTTTATACTGTGATAAAATTTCAAATAAATTCAATATAATATGAGTTTCACACTTATCTGAAAAATTTTAAATGTGCTTAATTAGATGGGTTTGAACTAACACATTTAAATAAAATTATCATAAATTACTAGGCTAAGGAATTACGTAATTAACAACATCATTGATAGCTGAATATGGAAATTATCTAATTCATGAACAAAAAAAATTAAAGCAAATAAAAACACCACATACTAAATAAAGGGAAAAAAAAAGAATAAATGTAAAATGAAGAGTTCGTACCTTCTGAATGTTGTGGATACGTTGGAGCCAAAGATCGACTTCATGTGTCTTTTTCTCCTCTTCAGTGCGCTCAGCTTTTTCAATTCGTTTTTCCACATCCTTCTTTTTAGCTTCAAGCTCTTCCCATTTACTTTTCAGAGATTGCAGATTCTCTTCCAACTCACAAATAAACCCAGCTTCTTGTTTGGCGCAACCACACAAATACTTTGCAATATCCCATATGATATCTCCCACTTTCTCCATATTTGCTTCTCACTTTTGATCTTTCAAACGATGCTAAGCTCGCGTTCATCCAAAATCAAACAGAAAAATGCTAAAGTTAAAATTCTTTTCAATAAATATTTTTCCCTCAAAATGAAAGAACCCCACATGTTTGGGCTTACCTCATACACCAAGAGATTGCAATATTTATGAGTTTGCATGAGACAGTCGATGATGCAAATGGATAGGATTTGAAATGATGATGATAATCCTTTTATTTCTTTAATTTTGAAAAGTAAATTGCAGCATCTTATTCCTTACTTGATCCTTATTTTTCTTCGAGATAGACAATGATTTATTCTTATTGCTGCTTTGATTTCTTTCTTTTGCTTTTGTCTTTTCTCACATGAATGAACAAGTCAGGAATAAAGATCACCGTTCTCGAGTTGGAGCAATGAATCTTTTTGTTTTGAAATGTGAAAAGTACGTTTTCTATGGTTTTAAGTTTTGATTAGTGCTTGATTCTTAATTTGAAGTTTTGCTGCTCAGATCAGGTCAAGAATCAGAATTTTTAATTTGCACGGAGACGGACCAATGATATAGAAGGCATTGTTTTTATTCTTTGCCAACGATATCGAAAGGCATTGTTAATTGTTACATATATATATGTATATATATAATATACTTCTAAGCTTTTCAGCTCTAAATATTGAGATAAATAATTAAGTTAAAGATATTCCCACTCTATTATTGGTAATGGATTGATAATCATTTGACTCAATTTAAGAGACGAGAATCATACTACTTCCAACTTTTAATATAAGACTTAGTTAACTAATTTGAAGAAATTAAAAAGGTTACTAAATTATTTTGAATTATTTGTAGTTATTATTTTTCTCAATTAATTTGCCTCACTTATAAATTGATATACAATATAATAACACAGATAAGAATTTTAAAGGGATCATATAACATATGCTATAATTAAGTAAAGTAGTAACTTTCTTAATTTCTCCAAATTAGTTAATTAAGTCTTATATTAAAAATCAGAGGTAGTAATATATTATTTTGGAAAGAATGACATTTAAATCTTGAAAGAATAAATTAATGACAATTGGATGCTTAAAAATTTTTTAAAAAATATTGAGCCATTTGAAAATAGGATTCCCAATTGCAAATTAAAAGTTATATTTCAAACTTAAATGTCCTATCTGCACCAATTAAAATTCTTCAGTTAGAAATCTAACTCTGTCATTTCTAATTGAATATTTCTTTAGTACTCCTTTGATCTTTAATATATGACTTAATTTGAGAGTTACTATTGATCATATAAATAAGATCTATTTTACATGTTTACCAATTTTTCTCAAGTTAACTCTATCAATACTCCCTCAACAATAATTAGGTAGGAGAGGAAGGAAGAGAATTAAAGAAAATGATTATGGTGTTTTGAAAAAAAAATCATGTTAACTAATTTAACTAACATCCTTAATCTACTCAAATTAGTTAAATATGTCTTAAGGACTAGAAAAGTAGATAACTAGATGCATTTTCATATATAATCATGGTGACCAATGATAGCCACACTTTGAAGTATGGTTAGATGACAAGAATCTTCCAAACAGGACAATAAAGTAAGGATACTTTCGTCTTTTTAGACATAAAATTTTAGTCAAGGGGGTACAGTGATATTTCAAAGTTTTGAGAGGGGGGTTTGATTGATATTAATTGACTATTGAGGAGGTTTATTGAAATTTTCCCTGTATTATAAAACTGATGAACCAAGCAAAGCGCCGCATGCAAAATGTTGAGTGAGAGAGGGGTGAAAAATGGGCAAATCAATTAAGAGTTAGGAAATTTCATCTTTCATGCAACGGTCCACATCAAAGTATGCATAAATTATTGGAAACAGGAAACACGGCTGAATTACAAAAGCAAGAAATTAACTTAGAAACGAAAAAAGAAGGGTGGGAAACAAAATTATCTTACTATGTATTATTAGAAAGACATGATACGGTTTGAAGAGCTTGAACAAATCTCAACGGAAACAGATTCTGGGAAAGAATCTTTATTTTTTGCTGTAAAAGGTTCGAGTTTCAATCCAAAAAGAATATCAATAATCAACATTTTTAGTACCAATATTACCACCTAGAATTTAAACGATCAATCATATCATTAGCTCAGTTTTCTACTTTCAAAATGGGACAAGCCTATCGAGGTGAGAATCCTCAGAAGAATGCTATATGTAAGATTACAAAATGTAAATTGTAAACTGACCCTATGCTATACTGGTATACCGTTATACCACAATCAAGATGACCAAAGTCGGCATTCTACCAGGAAATGAGAACAATCGATCTCCACAATCTCAACATTGGCCTCCGTGACTGAAACCTGCATATTTAAATTCAATTAAACAAAAATGATAATGGAAACTGACAAAAAAAATCATTTGAGTTCCACGTAGCCATCTAAAGACACGCAATGCATATATCAGCTCGATACACAAATGCAATGATGTAGTGTTGTCAAGGACTATATCCATATGTTCTATTTTTTTTGTCCTAAACGTAAGACTCATTTATATAAGATCTACTTTGTAAGTTAATTTCTTCATTAAAATGGATTTTATATTAAAGACTGAAGGTAATATATTAAATATTGACCAGCACATAGTAATATATTCCAGTGAGACAAAACAATACGATTACATATTATGATCCATTATTATTTTATTGAAGTTGGAGTCCTTTTTAGTTGATGAAAACATATTTAAGACTCTCCGTGTTAGGTAAGCAAGCAGTACCAGATCCTGGCTGAAATTTTTTCAATGAATACAAAGATGCATGATCAGGATATTCAAGTGGAATCCAATATAGTGTTTTATCTTATTCTTACCTCATATACATCCACTATGCTGGAACCGATTGTCTTGATGAGACCTAGTGATGTGGAGTGAGCACTGTCAACAAAAGAGAAAACAAAGTTAAGACTGAAGAAGCAACGAATCCTTCCCTATTAAAATAGAAATAGGTATGCCTTTATGATAAATAAACATCGTTTAAAGGTCAAAATCTAATGAGTGGATTACAAGACGCTATAAAGGTAACAGTAGCAAGCAGTTAGGGAAGAAAATAAAGGCCTGTTCAGGAGAAATTTAATTTAACTAAATGATGACAGAATTATTATGGATGGATCCAAAGTTTCATGAATGTACAATATGATCAAGGCAGAGAAAAGCACTTGAGTGGACTATAAAAAGTTAGTCAAAGCCCGATTAAAAACTTTTTGAAGATATAATTTCTAACCACGGAAATATCTTGATTTAAACCTGATCTTAGAGAGCAGCTAGATCTACAAAAAAATATTTAGCATCAGTCAAATCCAGTTGGTTGATTACCCTCAAAAAGTTTTTGATTAAATGCAGTAATGCACATTTAGCAACCAACTGTTCCTTATCCCAAGCCAAATAGTTGCAAAAATTTATGAAAAATCAAATCAGAGTTATTTATAGTTGAGTAGTGGTTCCCCACTCTTCATCAGCCCCGTTGCCATTAACGAGTACTGCACCATCTGAAGAATCAGCATCCACCACAACTGCCTCCTCTCCATTCTGTTCCTCCTACTTTTCCTCTGCGTTGAGCTCTTCTTCATTCTGTTCAATCAACTGCAACAAAATGGCAACTAATTACACAAAACAACACTCTAAGGCCAACTCTTAACATTTTTGGAAATCTACAGTTTTACACAACAAAAATAAAAAACAGAAAGAAACACCTCTTATCTGATTCATGAATTTTATTTTATTTTTGTGAACTGATTCATGTGAGGTTATATCTTTAAATAGCATACCTCATGATTAGAATCTCCATTCTCACGAAGCTCTTCCCCTTCTTCAACCTGCATGCTTCTGAAAGCGTTGACAAGGGTAAGACATGACTTTCGAGCATGTTTGGCATACTCTGCAAGAGGGTAATCGCCCCTCATATACCAGGAAAAGAAAATACAAAGAAAGATTCAATGTAGTTCTTATTATTCTGAAATGCTTTGAATGAGAGGTAACACAAACAAAACATTGAAATTGAGCACTCTCACATTCTAACCTTGTCCCTACAGCTTTAGCTTCAACAGCAATCGCAACTTGCCAATCTTCAAACAAATTAGGAAACTCTTCAAGATCAGCCAATGACTCGGCAGCTTTGGGGCTAACGGCTAACCTGCGATGAAAGCATTGACATATATACCTATGAAATACATTAGTTATCTTTAATCAATGTCTTCCGTTAAGATGACAAGCCTCCTTGTAAGGGTGCCTGAGAATAAATTCTACACACAATAACAAATGTCATCCAGGCAGTCTTAGTGCACTAAAAGTATGATACATTTGAAGTAGAATTACCCTATGGAGATCTTTTCTCCAAATTGCTAAAATCTCTGAGACCTTGCTTGGGAGATAAGACCGTGCCATTAAAGCAGCTTCAGGAATCCGATTGCTGCAAAGGCACAAGAGAGTTATGTAAAACCAAATTTTAGTCCAACCTATTTCTTACTTGTGTTACTGCTTTATGGAAGCAAAACGGCATAACTAAAGAAGATTACCTCTCTACCAACAGTTGAAGGCAGTCTTCAAGTTTACCCAACATGAACACGCAAAGAATGCGACATTGTTCTTCCCTCGCTCTTTAGCACGGGTTGCAAGATTTGATATTCCCTCAGCATCTCCTAAAGAAGAATGTAGCAGTAACAATCCACTCAAGTCCATTGCATTCCCTGAACATTCTTCAGCCATTTCTAACTGCAAGACCATAAAATACAGTGAGTTGCGGTAAAACTGAAATTCCCAACAAGGATCATACATGTTAATTATACATTAGAATGAGATCTAAAACTAAAGCATCTGAACACAACTTGTCAATAGAAATTTCACCCAAACTACCTTCATTTGGTCCTAACTGCTTGCTCTGTAACTTCTTATAGCCTAGAAGGCTCAATAAGGCATACAGAGGCATCATAATGTTCAGAAGCACATTATAAAAACTGAATTTGTTTGAACCTTTTTAAGAGAGGATCACTTTTCTAAAATCTAATAATGCTTGTTTAAGCTTTTAGAAGTAGCCAGAATCTCTAAAAAAAAAAAAGCGCTTGTTTTTGGTTATTTTGCGCAGCTACCTTGAGTAGGTTCTGAAAATAATCAGATATAGTAAATGGGAGGGAAAGTTCATGAAAATACAAAGATATGATAAAATTTGAAAATCACTAAATGCTAAATCATTTCCACAAACAGAAAGAGACGAAGATATCATAAAATCTGAAAATTACTAAATCATAAATCATTTTTTAATGATTAAAACGAAGTGCAAAATAGTATGCTTTTTATAAAATCCCTAGGCAATAGATCACTTCTCACAATGCCGCATTAAACAAACAAGGCCTTAAAAATGCAGTTTACCCAAGCATTGGAGATAAAACAGTGCCAACTCTTTTCACTAAAAAAACACCTTTCCAGCAAACATAGCCAACTCTACCAGCTGCTTCCATTTAGACTCACTTTGCACTTCTCCTGCAGTACTCTACAAAAAGAATATGAGAGTTATATTAATCAAAATATAAACTGATTTCTTCCATGAAAGCAAGCAAATCTAGTACCCAACTTAACAATTTTGCATGTTTATAGATAATATGATTGTATGCATATTACATGAACTTACCTTTGCCACCTCCAGTCTCCCGAGCTGCATGGCTAATTCAAATCTGTAGTCAGGATGAGTTGCCACTTCAAGAGCATCCTCTGTGGAAATAATAAGGACCGTGTGGCATATACAACATTATTTTGCATGAAAGTAAGGAAAATGTAGCAGCAGATTATACAAGCTTGTTATCGAGGTTTGGAATCATTAAAGCATGGAAAGCAAAAATATGATAATGTACAGAATTGATACTACATATTCACATAAGAGACGTTTCTATTAATGAGAAAACAGTATTACTTGGGTAAAAAATTTTTGCAATCACACATAACATGCACTTGCAGTTTCTAGCAATGTGGGAAATGTACTTAGGGGATTAGCATGTACATCCATGTTGCTCAAAAGACTTTTAAGGGGGGCAAAAATTGAGAATGTCTGCACTGAGTTGCAGAAAGTGAAGCGTAAAGCGTTGTTTTGTCATTATTTGCTTTTACATAGTTCTATGAAGCAAGATTGTGTTACTTAAAGCGTTTTTCTTTTCCTAAATCAATGTAATTTCTCACACAGACAAAAATGGAAATTGTTTATCCCCCAGCAACACCAAAAAAAAAAAAAAAAACTACTATGGTGCTCTTTCGAAATTGAAGGAAGAACTTCAATGGCTCTACTCAAATCATATCACCAATCATTACAAGAGTCCTGTACTCAATCAAGCTCAAAAGCAATGTGTATGCCATGACGCTAGAGAAAATAAAAAATAAGTAGCAATAGTCAATATCGCTGCTAGCTGTGCCTCTAAATAACAAAACAGAAAAAAGAAAAACGGTGAACTAACTTGAACTCTTTGTCTATCAGATAGACCCGACTTTGGCTAGCAAGATATCCCAACAAGTACAAAGGGCGATCTAAGTGAAAGATTGTAGTAACGTAATTCATAATGTTAAACACAAAGGCTTAATAAGATTCATGAAGTTTCAAACGAAGACATGCACTTCTTTCAAGCATAGAAGGGGCAAAAACTTAATACCTCGTAGCCAACACAGTAATTAAGCCTCCAAGAGGAATTGCTGTAAATAAAACAATCTCCAACCCAGGTGCCTGTCCTAACTCGTTCGTTTATTTCATGAAGGAGCTCAAATGCATCTTGCACCCCTAGCTCGTCGACAGGTCTTCCACCATCCAAATATGACGCAACTATATCACGCTGCAATGTTGAATGTTACCATGTTTATAGTGCCTTGTGTCAAAGTATTCCAAATATATTCGGACAATGTTCTTCAAAGAAAGGAAGCTATCATAATAAAATAATTAAGTAATCAGATTATCATAATCCTCACATTGTAGCTCAGAATGTAGAATGATGTATTACTAGCAATTGTCATTAGATCACCACTGTCAGCCCAGTAGACGTTCTGTCACCAGAAAATAAACAAACAAAATAAAACTATAAATAGAAGAAGGGAGGAACAAAACAGAAATTGTTCATCATATAATGTAAGCTATAGATTAACCTGCATTCAATCCAATCATAAAAGCAAATGAAATCATTTGAGCACATTGCTAATAAGGTCCCGCCAAATATTCGTTCAGCAGAAAAAGTTGGCTGAATACTCTTCTTTTCTTGGAATTCATTCGAAAAAAAATGTTTCATTTGGCAAATATCTGACATGATTACTCTTTAAATTTTCAAATAAAACGAAGAGCTGAAACCACCACAGGAAATGTATTGGTACCATTGGCAACAAAAGCAGACATGCTTGTCATATTGTTCAGCCATAATGGTTCACTTGAAATAAAAAATAGCCAGCTTAATTTTATCAAGACCTCCCCATTGGATGCAGCTGAATTGAAGAATCTAGTTTCCTTTCATCATTTTAGAAATTAGCAACAAATTATTTGTTCCTACCATCTTACTTAAGGAATCACAAACCTGGAAATTTTTTGTGAAATTTTTTATCTTTGATGTACTTTCTCTGACAGCATATTCTCCTTCTGAAGACCAAACAATTTCCAGTGCAGAACCAAATGACCTATTTCTCCATGACATTGAAATGCATATAATATACTCATCATCTCCACATACAACAACAATCCTCCCATTTGGATTGTGCCTGAAACTCTGAAATGATATTAGTGGATCACAAGTTAATCACAACATACACAGAGAAACTGCACATGAAAAGCAATCAACCTAAAGCTCATTTCTGTCAACACAAGACCACTTTCATCGCCCTCGAAGTACAATGTCTAACATCATATAATATAGCCTATAAATGGTTGCACCAATTCTTATTTGTACCGAGGATCCAGATGGCATTCATACCATAGATCTAGACAAAAGTGTCCAAGGAAATAATTATACATAGAGGCCCTCACCCTTGTTTTAGTATCTAATTAAGAGAATACAGTTCTGTATTCTCGTATGCTCACTCCTTGATTATTCGTTGAAGTCATTTTATAACAGAATGATGATTTTAAAATTAAAAAAAAAAAAAGCTGAGAAGCATCTCGAAAGAATGCAGTCTAATATAAAATAATGATTCCTACTCAATTCCGGGTAGAGATCACAGGTGGTCAACTCCTTAACAGCCAAAGTTAATCTTTCTCCATTAGTAACCTGAGAAGCAAAGTAATTGTATATATGCCACTCAGAGATAAAATTTTCCATAGCCAACTAACATTTCAAGAGCGTAATAAGTATGTTTTATCGAAAGTAAAAATAATCAATTTAAGTCATAATGAAGCTTCATGTTGCATAGTCAAAAGACAACTCTGTATCAAATGTATTCAAACTTGAAAAGGCAAACATTTCATTAAAAGAAAAAAAAAAAGTGAAGGATACAAGGTCTAATTTTTCAAAAGAACACTTGAGCTTCAAAAGAAAAATCCAGGTCAATGAAATAGGGTCAAAGAAGGAGATGGGTTGGTGATATATGGACCCAATTTTTTAGTTATTCCTTGCTATGAATCATAAGGGGGGAAAGGGCAAATTAAAGGCTCTTGCAATCAGGTTGCATAAGACTCAATGCAAAGCCGCAGACTTTATGCAACATCACTACATCTGCAAAAACCAGAACCATTAAAATCAATGGGAATTGCATGACTCCAAGGATTCCTGTGAATTAACTCAGGCAAACAAGATTTCATATATAATTTAATATTCTAAAATTTTAAGTTCCAAGTGATATTGAATCATACAAATCAAATCAGAAATAAAGTTAGCATAATAATCGTGCTTTTTAATTTTTCTTCACATATTCTGAAAAAGTTTAGGGTAAAAATGAACCCAAACCTCCAGATCTGCTCCTACACTCTTTAACTGTCTGAATTTTATTGTGTTTAGCCCAAATAATTTTCCCACTAGTGTCCATGACGGCCACAGGCTCTTCCCGGCCCAGTTTGACCATAATAGTTCCCTCGTCATAGCCAAGCACAACCCTGTGGATGAAGAAGTTTTGAAATTCAATGTCATAAGGTCATAAGGGTACAATTAAAAGAGACCCTTTGGAGGTTTAAGATTAGAAGAAGTAGAGGAGAATATCAGTTGATGGAAAGATTGAAGCAAACAAGTTTTGTGATGCATAGTTTCTCAAATCAGCTATCAAACATGCTGACTTCATAAAGAAGACTTGACGCTATTATCCAACTCTACATAATTTCACAGCCAAGAAAAAGAATTACTTAAGAAACTACTGGCAATAAGACTCACCAACATGAACCTTTATTGTGTCCAATACCCTAAACTCTTTGAAGACCATAATTCAATGTGTTCTCGAGTCTGTAAGTGGATCAAATCAACATAAAATATTAAAATCAATGGTCAATATATTATTAATAATCTCAATTACAATTTTAAATGAGTCTAACATCTTATAAAGTGCACTAAGGCAAGCAATAAAATTTAGAAAAATAGAAAACAGAAGAACGGATGACATTGTCCAATTTGGAAGTCTCAAATTCAAAGGAGTCTCAAGTATAAACATTTATATTTACCAATGAAGAAATGAACACTTTCAAAACTGAATCATAATAATGAAAGTGGCAAAAGGTAGCATATGAAGAAGGCACTTGAATGTCATGATGTTCAGAACACATTGCATTGTCCAAGCCACGGTAGTATTAAAGAAGAAAAACTAATGCGTTCTTTGTTTTCTTTTGCTTCTTCTTTTTTTATTAAAAACAATGCCCTGACAAGAGAGTGATCAGATCATATGGGAGGAAAAATAAGAGATGAATGTGCATAAGTTGTTGAATGCCACATGCGCACTGTACCATCCTCTGAACCAGTAATAATTACGGGAAGATCAGGATGAAAGCATACTACATTGTGCGCGTGGACTCTAGAGTCTGGACGCAACTTTTGGTCTGGTACAGTCCCATGCCCGTTTCATCGATTTCATCCATGAAAATATGTCTTCTAATATCCATTGCAATTTTCCTTAATTGCATGAACTATCCCCCTATTTTGAAAATATACACTTAAATCCAAACTATTAATTTTATTAAAAAATTTTTAAAACACATTTAAATAAGTTTTATTCCACTAATATGCTCTTTATCATACTAAATCATAATTTTGAAGAATTTAAGGTTTTTATTTTTATTTTCTTTAATTTTATTTTTTTTGCAAATAATTTTTTTATTTTTTTTATTATATTGGGACAAAAATTCAAGTAATTAGTTAAGGTAGATATAAAAACCTTAATTGAAAGTTTGACTAATTTTGTTTATAAATATATATTTTACTTAATGTGTTTATAAACATTTGTGGCAAAAATATGTTTAGAAGTTTTAAATTATGAATTAAAATTACTTGTATAATCTCTGAAACTCATATCACTTATACTGCACTATATGATAAGAAATACATGTTTAAAATATGTTTTTAGGTTGCTATTAAAAAAAAGAAATATATTTTTAGCTATTTTAAAGGAAACACACAGAAATAAGTTATATAATACACTAAAAATTAATAAATTCTATAATATATTGGAAAGTTTGAAATAGATGTGTTAGAATTAGTTTTGTGCTGCGTAAAAAATGGTTTTAGAAATGTTTAAATGATTCTTATCTTAATGAGAGGTATTTTAATTAAAAAAAGGGGTGAAAATATGTTTTCTATCATATATTTTAAAAATAAAAAATTAAAATTTGTTTTGGAAAAAATCAGAACATCATTTTAATATTTTATCAATATTTGTTCTAAAAAATTAAAGTAAAAGGAATATTGTTTTTTCATTAATGGCAATCACACTAATAAATCAAACTATTTTTCATCCTTCACTTCACCATTTTATGAGTACTTTTTTAAAATAATGAGCCGAACAGAATTTTTTTATAATTTTTTAATTTTAAAACTTGTTCTCAAAAATTACTCCATTGAATTGTTTTAAAAACATAAAAAACAGGTAATAGAATTAAACAAGCCCTTTCTTTGATACTATCTCCGGTCCTCATTATAAAATCTCACTTGTAAACTATAAATAAGGTCTTATAATTAGTATCAGAGGTAGTGTGTGTATATATATATTAATAATATATAGTTAGTCAACCTTAAGTTTTGGGATAAAAGTTTCTGCTAAATCCGTGTTAGAGTCTTAATCATTGGACGAAAACCCTAAACAATTTCTAGCAACGTGAAGCAACAAAATGTTTGAAACAAAATGCGACAAAAGTAGTGTTGTTTGCCGATTAAGGAGCTGTTTGGGATGCGTTATAAGCAGGTTTTCTATTATAATTTACCAATTACAAAATAAGTATGTAAGAGGAGTTTTGTTACAATTTATGTGAAACATACTTGTTCAAATGACTCCAAACGAGCCTCTAAGAAAGAAAAAATAGTTTCAAGGCCTAATACCAAAGGAGTCTCCATAAAGTAAGAGGAAAAGAGAAAGAGATGATTGAGTCTTGAGTTAACTTTAATTTATAAAATTTTAGGAGATTACAATATTTAATGCGAGACAAATGGTTGAACTAAACTTATGACATCTGGCCTAATAAATAAGGTTATATTTGGGATCACATTTTGAGATCCCAATCTGCTCACCGGCAAAATAAACTTTAGATCAAAATTTTTTCGTTTGGGATCCCAGTGAAACAAAAAAGTTTCATGGAAAGAAGCAACTTTTACTTTGAAGTTATTTTTCCTGACTTCTTTAATGTAACATGATAAAATGAAAATTATACCCTCTCTCTTGCCTGAAAAGGAGTCTCATTTGCATAGGAAATGACTATGCTATCCAAATTTATTTATTGTTATATATTTTTATTTGTTAATATAAAAATAATAATTAAAATAAGAAATATTTTACAACTTTTTCAATAATACATCAAATCCTTTTATTTTTATGATTTTGAATTTCAACATTTTTCTTAAAATTATCACATTATACCCATATACTATATGTAATAAAATTTATATTCTTTTTAGTCATTTTATATCTAAATTTATTTTTTCATTAATTATCCAAACAAGTTTCAGTTTCTTAAATCGGTTATTTTACAAAAATCAATTTAAACATGAATCATATGACACTACCTGACTTTTACCTCATTTGACTATCGCAAAAGTCAGACTGAAAAAAAGTAACTTCTCCTACCACTAATCTAAATACACTCTAAATAACTAAATATTTGACGAAATTTGGAATAAAGATTTTTTGCCTATGTGCAATACTACTTTTTTTTCTTTTTCCACCAACCTATATGTGCTATACTACTAAACTAAATTAATTTGTTATATATATATATATATGCTGAATAATATTAGCATGTTACTTGTTGAAAACGATTTAACATTGCAAGAAATCAATTAAAAAGAGTGGTCAAAATGAAATTAGACAAAATAATGAGGACAATGAATTAAACATTCATTAAAATTATATAATTGGCATTAATTTTACAGTACCTCCAGTCCTAAATATAAAACTTAACTTGTTGTATAATTTGTACATTAATAATAATAAAAAAGGACAACTTTCACGACTAAACTAAGTAATTAATATTATCTCCAATAAAATATAAAATACAATATGTTTTCTTCCTTTAATATCAATGCTCCATGATATATGTCCTTATATTCTTGGAAATGCTTGTTTCTTAGTTGGAAAAAAAAAACTAGTAATTTTGAAGAAGATGATGCTTAAGACTCATAACACATAGCTGAATGCAAATTTGTTTTGTTTTTTTTTTTTTAACTATGTTAATTTCAAAGCATTTTTTTAAAAATTTCTTTTTGCTCCTTTGCTTTTATCTATTTGTCTTTAATATTGTGCCATTTTTATGGTTTTGACTCATTGATTGATTGGCCCATGGATTAACCACTTATAATTGGATTCTTATCGGACGTCCCCGAAGGGACTGTAATAGATTCTTAAGAACCTAATTAAGTAAACAACATTACCTTATACTCCTCCGGTCCTAAATATAAGACCCTTATACTAGTGTGTATAAGCGTCTTACATTTAGGACCGGAGGAGTATTAGCATAAAACTTAAAATTTGAAAATGTGCATATTATATGTGCAACATTGCGTACATAACATATACAAAAACTTGATCTATCAGTATCCATATCACTAGCTATCCATTTTAATTATTTTCAGTTAAAAGAAAAGTATAAATTAATTTAATTAGAAAAAAATGTATACCTGATTATCTTTTCTATACTATTAAATACATAACTAAAGGAATACTTCAAATAGAGAACATGCAAATGTAAGCATAACGTTTTATACCTTGATCAGGTTTCAAATATATAACTTCAATATAATATTAGTTTCCCACTTATCCAGAATTTTTAAGAGTGCTTAACTAGCTTGGTTTGAACACTTGTTTTACGTGGGAAGCCGTGGCGAAACTGCCGTGTGAAATCCGGGAAGCGGCGCACAGGAGTGTGGGGTTGGAGGGGCGTTGTTGGTGATTGGATCTAGTGGGTACACATAACCATGTGTGGGCTTTTTATTGGACCTTAAAAGTAGCAGTTGGAGGATGTTGGAAAGCCCAATAGGCCATACGGGCCACGTCCAGTCAGGTTGTCTAATGGAGATTTAGGATTCAAACTCATAGTCTCCACATGTAAATAAGCTAAATTTTGGATTGTTGAACTCGGTTTGACTTTAAAAGAGCTCGTATTATAGAGTGCTCAATTATAAATATAAATACCTTACATTTAGAGTTTTTGTTGTTATCAGCATATATTTTTAGTCACTGGCTTAGAGAAAGCCAAAAGAAATATGGACAAGGTATTGAGGCTGGAAATGAACAAAAATAAAAATCAAAGTAGTTTTATATTAAGGATATGATGTAATAATGGCTTTCTTTTTGCCTCAACATTTTCTTTCTGGACAACTTTATTCATGCGTAGCTTTCGCTACCTGGGCTTTTTGGCTAGTGCGTGTTCTCATGTGAATAAAAGAGTTGGAAATAATTTTTTCGGAACAAATGAAAGTACCAGCAAGTGTTGATTTAAATGAAAGGAATTTAGGCACCTTAAATATCATATTTTAGATTTGATTTTTGGGACAGTGTGTATAAAACAAAATTGGTGGGAGGAATTCCGTTATGGGGCGTGACAGTGCCCCAAGAGATAAGATGCAGTTTTTACGGTTTTAAATTTTCGTTAGAGTTGCATAAAATTATTTTTCCTTGTTAAATTCTCAGATAATAAATATTTAATTAAAAATAGTTGCAACTGATTAAATTTTGTAATTAATTGATAAAATATTTGGTAATGAATTGATAATTACCCGACTCAAGTTAGAAAAACTATGATGAATTGATAATTATCCGACTCAAGTTAGAAAAACTACACGTATAACTGTTTATAATGAATAGAAACCTCTAGCCCTCTCATAATTAAAGAAAATATAATTTTTTGCGTGATACTACTTGATAAAGGATTGTTGATATTAATTTTATGAAAGATATTTTGACTGAAAAATATGTTTTTAAACGTAATTTGTGTTTTTTTAAAGAGAAATGAATCATCAATAGGAAAATATCATCCAAAATTTATTGAAATCTGTACTATTTGTAAGAAATTAAATGAACAATGCGTGTCACTTCAGATCAGTGCCAACAGAAAACACACACATAAGTAATACTATAATAATACAGAAAAGAATGCTATAATTAGTTTCGGTTTGGTTTTGGATTTATTTTAGGATATGTTCTGGTTTTGGTATTTGCTAATACTCAAATATTGTGCAACAGATACTAAGGGCCTGTTTGGGTATTCCAAAACCGTGGTTTCAGAAGCACTTTTCCGCAAAACGAGATAATTTCCTCCACATATTTACTTCGTAATCCGTAAAAACACTTCTGAAACCATGGTTTGGTTTCTATCCAAACACACCCTAAGGCTTGGAATGTAACGGTCTTCTTTTCAATTTAGGGGCTCCTTTAATTGGGCTTGCTAGGCCTTTGAACACATTTCCTTGCATATTTTTGATTTGTTTGGAATCTAGTTGGATTGTTGATTTTATTCGGTATTACTATGCTTCATTTAATTTCCTAGTGTTTTAAGTAATTAATTATGAATTAATATTTGGTTTTGGTTTTGTATTAGGAAGTTCGCCTTTACTATTATACGTGCATAAATCCCAAGCCCAACCTTGCTGGTATTCATAATTCCTACAGACGATCACACCACAAAAATTATAAGTGGGACCATTTTTATAAGAAAATTTTATAAATTAATTTTTTTTGCATACATGTTCTTTTGATTTACGTTCCATAATTAAATTATTTGCCTTTCTATCCCCAATTAATTAAATTATATGCCTTTCTAATCTCCTTTCCCCACTCATCCTCTCTAAAAATAAAGGTATATTTATCAAAAAAATACATTTCTTACGTATTTATTGCCTTTAACCAATTTTAACCTACTTTTAAAAAGAATATAAGAAAGTAACATATATTTTTTGATTCGCTTTGACGTATCTTTAGAGGATTTGAAATTGACTTGTCTTGAAAAATAAAAGTTGATTAGAGTTTGGTTCTTAACTTCGCTTTTGAGTTGCTTTGATCTCTTGATTCTTACAGAAATGAACAGGTCATCCATCATAATTCTTAATTAGCACTTAGTAATAGAATATTGTAATCAATTATGTATTAATTTAAATTATTTTTCCTTGCTTAAATTTCCAGATAATTACAAATAGTTGCAACCAGTTATAGTTTGTAATGATCATTATCCGACTCAAGTTAGAAAAACAACGTAAATAACTGTTTATAACGAGTTCTTGAAGCCTCTAGCCCTATCATAATTAAAAAGAATTAATTTTATTAATGCTAATATTTAATTGTTAAAGGAATATTGAAATTAATTTTACGAAAGATATTTTGATTGAAAAAAAATATTTCGTTTCATCGTTATTACATATTATTTATATGTATAATTATTACTTATTACATAATTTTACTTTAAAATATGAATACGGATCCTTAGATTCCCAAACCACGGAACTTAGATTCTTTCACCGTTAGATTGATGAAAAATCTCAATAATCCTAATTTATTGAATTAATGGGTAACATCTCAGGTTGAATTATCATGTTTCTTATTGTATGATTTTTCCTCTGAGGCTGGCGTTTATGCGCTTTGTAATTTTCAGAAAAGAGATGTTTTCAAAATGCGAATAATTTCAGTGCATTTTTTTTTATCAATATTCAGAGTCTTTTTATAACCACCACGAAAGGAAAAACTCAAAATAGATTATTGACCAATGACCATTGCTCTGTACGTACAGAAGGATGTAATGGTGAATCAAAAAGTTTACACAAACAGGACAGCAAAATAAAATACATAAATAATAATACACACGCCATGTTTGGTGGTCCTTTCATTTATTTAAAAAGAAGCTAATCAACCTTTAGAGAAATCAGGGGCACTCTAAAAATCAATGAGGAAGTCCAATCCCATAGCAGTACACGCATCTGCAAATTATAAAAAGCCAATTAACTGAAGAAACAATTAATAATTTTATGAAGAGAAAAGAGATGAAGGAATCACACCCAGACATGTGCTCGCATACATAATCACACGATGGCATGGCTACCTTTTAGCATTCAGTAAATAAAGGAGAGAGCGGGGCCAGCATTTTGATATATGTCAAAAGCAATATGCTTATTTTTTATATCCATAAAGCGTAAAATTATATTACGTCATAAAAATTAAAAGAACAGTAAAGAATAATGTGTGCGTTGATGTTACTAATGTATTTTACCTTGAAAGTTTATGCTGACGTCATCTGACGTGAAGGGCTGAAATTTTGATTGGAAATGGTGTTTGGCGTCCCATTCCAAACTGTCCCACCAATCTTCTTCACCGCGGATAAGTAGTCGTTTGGCAGAGTTGGAATGAAGTGGTAGCCTTTTCAGATTGGGACATTCATGTATAGTGATGTTTTTTAGGGAAGGAAAAGACAAGGCGGTCTTATGTATGCTCTAAAGCTCTGGCATTTCATACAGATGTAGGTTTACAAGAGAAGAGAATACACAAGAAGAATCCTCATTCTCATCTTCCTTTATCACTTCTTCCACTGATGAGCAGTCGTCAATGACAAGTAGTTGAAGCAGTGGAGCTTGCTTGAGCCATGTGACATGCACTAAGGAATCGTAATCAGAGATAGCCACGCTTCGAACCATGCTTAGATGACAAGTGTCATCATAAATACCAGAATAATCTTTCAAACCAGATAATCCAACCAGACCCAAATGTTGGAGGTGCTTCATTTTTGAAATGCATGCCAATAATGAAGGCATCTCAATGGTGTCCAAGTGATAGAGGCGAAGAGCATATATACAATCTCGCAATTTGTCTGACTGAAGTAACTTGTTGAGGCCTTTTTCTGTTTCCATGTCAACATTTATTTCCTCAATTTTTGGCAAAGATTCCACCTCCTCCAGGAATTCTTCCTCTGCTTCGCTATTTGCTCCAATACTCTCGCAAGCAACTCTCAACACTCTTAATTGCTGAAGACTTGATATCACTCCTGATGGAATGCTTGCAATATTACCATAACGCAAGTACAAATTGAATACCTTCAAATTCTTCAAATTCTTCAACTCCTTGGGACACTTAGATCCATCTATGCTTAAATAAAGATATTCCAATAGAACCAACTCACCAATTTCTCCAAGTTCACATGTATCAGGACAATGTAGTTCCAACACCTTTAATTTGCTCATGCATTTGAGGTTTTGCAAATGTTGTATACCACAATGCCTCAACAATAATGTTACTAAATTGGGATAAGTTACAAGTGCTGCATGCTGTACTTGCCTCTTCATAATTGAAATCCTCTCAACAATTTTCCGTTTTTCAACATCATCACGGGATGTTGTTATCGCATCTTCTTGTACAAGAACCCTTTTAATTCTTTTATTTTGGTCACAAGATAACCACAATGCCATCTCTCGAATCATATCATGCATCTTAAATGAACGACTTAAAACAACATCATCTTCAACACTCTCCAACAAGCAACAAAGCTTCAACTTTGCAATCACAGATTGACCATCATTACGAATGTCTTGTATGCTTTTTGTCATATCTCTACAAATAAACCCCTCCCCTATCCATTTATCAATGATATCAGTGACCCGAATCTCATAGTCTTCTGGATATAATGCACAATACAAGAAACAGTTTCTATGAGTATCATCCGGCAACTGATCATAGCTTAACTTAAGGATGGAAAAAACTTTTGTCTCCAAATATGTAGTGGTCCATGGAGAACTTGTCAACTTATATTTTGAGGACTCCCATGCTTTAACATCTTCCACACCAGCCATGGCACCTCCCACCACAATTAATGCAAGCGGCAGCCCTCTACACTCTGCTGCCATTTCTTCTGCTAGGACTTTGATCCTAGGGTGGGAGTTTAAAGTTTCCTCTCCAACTTTCATGTGAAATAACTTTAATGCTTCTTTTTTATTCAAAAAGTCTACTTTAAATGATTTTTGAGCATGCATTTTTGCGCACACATCCTTCAATCGTGTTGTGAACAACACTTTGGACTCAAAGTTTAAATCGTTTGGATGAGGTACCCCCACCGAATTCAAGTCCAATACCTCCCACACATCATCCAGTAATAGAGCAAATTTTTTCTGCTTCAACACACCCAAAATCTCTGAAGATTTTTCTTCTTGATTATTGCAAGAACTCCAAGTAGCATCTCCAATTCCTACTGATTTTCTTATATTGTCCATGATTGCATCCAATTTAAGCTCTTTGGATACCACCACCCAAATCACAAGAAAATTGGGCTTTCTCTCCCCAAGTTCATTGCTAATTTTCCTCAGTAAGGTGGTCTTTCCAATCCCTCCAGTCCCCCATAAACCTATGACACCAACATTATTTGCTTCAATACTACTCCATACCTGATGAAATATCAAATCTTGCCCCACTGTCTTATCAACAGGTATTTGACCAATTCCTTTACGTGGTGGCTTGTGAGTAATTTGATAATCCTTACCAAACCTCTGTCCCTCGGCTGTTAGATCAGCTACTTCAGTGAGCATCTTGGCAACATTCTTTCCCACCTTGTAGCTTGACTTGCAATTCTTGGGACAACATTTACTTAGGCATTTGTTTTGGATTTCTTGGGCTCCTTGATCTAGATTATCTTCTACTTCCTGTGAATACAAAATCATTTAGATTGATATTTCTTTTCCCCTGTTTTTCTGAATCTTTACATGAACCAATTAAGCACACTTTCATATCAAGTTTTGATATCGAGATAAGAAATTGCATATCTTAATATAAATGAATGAATTTTTTTGCCCAAATACGAATGACAGTTTTTTGACCAAAAAAGCTGAACGATATTGTTAAAGATTTTGGTTGGGCTTGTTTGGTTTCATTTTGACAAAACAGCTTTTTTTTTCTTTTATAATTTTAAAAACGACAAATAAAATACATGTTTGAAAACGGTTTTTGAACGATAAAAAAATAAAATATGTTTTGTAAAACAAAAATAATCAGTTCAATATTTTATTATTTTTCTGTTCAACAAAATGATAGTAGAGATAGAAGACATTGTATTTTTATTAGGATTAAAATACATTTAATATCCTAAAATATTTTATAAAGTTCATTCGGCATCTTAAAATATTTTAGAACACAGAAACATAGAGCAATGTCGCTTTTCAATTAACAGTCTACTAATGTTGGTTTTCTCCCTTCCAAGAAAAAGCTTTCATCTCATATGAGCGATAAAAATACTCTCTCTCTCTCCCCGCTCCCTCCCTCCATAGCTAACTGTCAAGGTCGCCGTCATCGAAGCTCTCTCTCCTTTCATACTTTTTTTTTTGACCAAGGACCCCCTTTTCATACTTGGGACCCATGGATGGCTTTTAAGTTTGTATTTCTCCACGACACGTTACCCAGCACCAACCATGCCAAGATCACTAGAATCCTGTCCATCTAAGCCTAAGAGCTAGACACTGTATTATGAAATGCTAACTATTTCTCTGGGCAGTGCATGAAATTGTATACGAAAGACAGAGCAAACGTGGTTGTTATTGTTTTTTTAATCCCAGTGAATGAAATAAATATTCTTATCACAAGCACAAATCAATAAAAAATAAGAGACAAATTGATACTGACCCAACTACGAACAACCATTGATGGAGAAGGATTGTAGCTAAGGAAATGGAAGTTTGGGAAGTTGAGAGAATTGCTTAGGAAATTGACCGTTCACCCAAATGCATCATTTTAACTTGCTTTTAAACTTTCAACGTTTTCTTCCATGGGGCTCTCTCTCTTTCTTCTTCTCCAAACTTTCAAAAAGAGAGACAAACAGAGGATACCCAATCACAAAGCTTGAAACTTGATCCCACAAGCACCCTTCTCCCGTCAAATGGGTTCTAGGTGGTGGCTGTGGTGGAAGGGTCGGAGGGACTAGGGAGGGAGCAAAGAGAGAGAGAGAGAACTTCTGTTCTTCATATGGGCTGGAAGCTTTTTTTTTTTTTTGGAGCACCTTAAACCATTTAGATTGATTTTGAATAGTCCATATTGAATTTAATTTTTTAATATATTTTAATTAATTTTGTGTTTTAATAGATACAAAATTTAAAATAAATATAATCTTATAGCTAACACTTCTTTTTAAAAATAAAGTTATCATTAAAAAAATTATATATTAAAAATTATAAATCTGAATCATCCATAAGAGATTTTGGATGGTCTACATTTTATTATAGTAATGAGTACACGGTGCTTATTGTTGTGACGGGTACTAAATGAGAAACCAAATAAAAACATTATGCTCACCACTACATGTTCTTGATTTGAAGTATTCTTTTAGCTATGTATTTAATAGTATACAAAAGATAATCAAGTGTATATAGTTTTCTAATTGTATTTATTTCTACATGCTTTCTTTTAACTGAATAATTGGACAACTTGTAATATGGATACTGATAAATCAAGTTTTTATGTACGCAATATGCACCTTTCAAATTAAGTTTTAATTATGCTAATATAAGGTAATGTTGTTTACTCAATTGTGTTCTCAAGAAAGATATCATCTTTAAAAAAAATAAAACTAAAAAATAAATTAAATTCATATCATTTAAATCAGATTTAGATGGTCTAAATATGATGAGCTTGGAGTACTCACCACTTTGATGAGCACCAAAACTAGTTCCATTTATATACTGTGATAAAATTTCAAATAAATTCAATATAATATGAGATCCAAAATTTTTTAAATGTTCTTAACTAGCCTAGTTTGAACTAACACATTTAAATTAAATTATCATAAATTATTGAGCTAAGGAATTACTTAATTAACAACATCATTGATGCTGAACATGGAATTATCTAATTCATGTGCAAAAACAATCAAAGTAAATAAAAACATCACATACTAAATAAAGAAAAAAAGAATAAATGTAAAATGAAGAGTTCTTACCTTTTGAATGTCTTGGATACTTTGGAGCCAAACACCAACTTCATGTGTCCTTTGCCCCTCTTTGATATCCTCAACTTCTTTAATTTTTGCTTCCACGTCCTTCTTCACAGCTTCAAGCTTATTCCATTTACTTTTCAGAGATTGCAGATTCTCTTCCAAGTCACAAATAAAGCCAGTTTCTTGTTTGGCACAACCACACAAATACTTTGTAATATCCCATACGATATCTCCCAGTTTCTCCATATCTGTTTCTCACTTTTGATCTTTCAGACGATGCTAAGCTCGCATTCATCCAAAATCAAACAACAAAATGCTAAAGTCAGGATTTTTTTCAATATATATTTTTCCCTCAAAGTGAAAGAACACCACATGTTTGGGCTTACCTCGTACACCAAGAAATTGCAATATTCATAAGTTTGCATGAGACAGTCGATGATGCAAATTGATAGGATTTGAAATGATGATGATGATGATTCCTTTATTTCTTTAATTTTGAAAAGTGAATTGAAGCATCTAATTCCTTACTTGATCCTTATTTTTCTTTGAGATGGATATTGATTTATTCTTATTGCTGCTTTGATTTCTTTCTTTTGCTTTTGTCTTTTCTCATATGAATAAACAAGTTAGGAATAAAGATCGCCATTCTCGAGTTGAAGCAATGAATCTTTTGTTTTGAAATATGAAATTATGTTTTCTAGGGCTTCCAGCGATTCTTAATTTGAAGTTTTGCTGCTCAGATTACGTCAAGAATCACAATTTTAATTTGAACTAAGATGGATCAGTGATATAGAAGGCATTGTTTTTATTATTTGCCAACGATATCGAAGGCATTGTTAATTGTCACACACACACACATGATGTACTTCTAAGCTTCAATTTTTATCGCTATATATTAAGATAAATAATTAAGTTAAAGATATTCCCACTCTATTATTGGCAATGGATTGATAATCATTTCACTCAACTTAGGAGACAAGAATCAGACTACTTCTAGCCTTTAATATAAGACTTAGTTAACTAATTTGAAGAAATTAAAAAAATTACTAAATTAATTTTAAATTATTTATAGTTATCATTTTTCTCAACTAATTTGCCTTACTTATAAATTGATATATAATATAATAATGTATATAAAAATTTTAGAGGAATCATGTAACATATGCTATAATTAAATAATTAAGTAAATTTCTCAATTTTTCTAAATTAGTTAATTAGGTTTTATATTAAGAATTGAAGATAGTAACATATTATTTTAGAAATAATGACATTTAAATCTTGAAAGAATAAATTAATGACAATTGGATGCTTAAAAAATTTCTAAAAAATATTGAGACATTTGAAAACAGGATTCCCAATTACAAATTAGAAGTTATATTTCAAACCTAAAGGTCCTTTTATAAAAGCAAATAGCGAGTGACACATTAGGGAGACTGGCACAATGGAATTTCATCTTTCATGTGACGAATCCGCATCAAAGTATGCATAAATTATTGGAAACAAGAAAAATGGCTGAACTTCAAAAGCAAGAAATTAACTTACAAACGAAAAAAGAAGGGTGGGAAAAAAAATTATCTTACTTTGTATTATTAGAAAGACATGATACGGTTTGAAGAGCTTGAACAAATCTCAACGGAAACAAGATTCTGGGAAAGAATCTTTATTTTTCGCTGTAAAAGGTCCGAGTTTCAATCCAAAAAGAACATCAATAATCAACATTTTTAGTACCAATATTACCACCTAGAATTTGAACGATCAATCATATCATTAGCTCAGTTTTCTACTTTCAAAATGGGACAAGCCTATCGAGGTGAGAATCCTCAGAAGAATGCTATATGGAATATTACAAAATGTAAATTGTAAACTAACCCTATGCTATACTGGTATACTGTTATACCACAATAAAGATGACCAAAGTCGGCATTCTAAAACCACAATACCAGGAAATGAGAACAATCGATCTCCACAATCTCAACATTGGCCGCGTGACTGAAACCTGCATATTTAAATTCAATAAAACAAAAATGATAACAGAAACTGACCAAAAAAAAAATCCTTGGGGTTCCATGTAGCCATCCAAAGACATGCAATGCATATATCAGCTCGATACACAAATGCAATGATGTAGTGTTGTCAAGGACCATATCCATCTGTTCTACTCCCTCTGGTCCTAAACGTAAGACTCATTTATATAAGATCTACTTTGTAAGTTAATTTCTTCATTAAAATAGATCTTATATTAAGGACCGAAGGTAATATATTAAATATTACCAGCACATAGTAATATATGCCAGTCAGAGAAAAGAATACGATTATATTGATGATCCATTACTTTTTTATTGAAGTTGAAGTCCTTTTTTGGCAATGAAAACATAATTATGACTTTCTATATTAGGTAAGCAAGCAGTACCGAATCCTGGTTGAAATTTTTTCAATGAATACAAAGAGGCATAATCAGGATATTCAAGTGGAATCCAATATAGTGTTTTCTCTTATTCTTACCTCATATACGTCCACTGTAGCTGGAACAGACAGTCTTGATGAGACCTAGTGATGTGGAGTGAGCACTGTCAACAAAAGAGAAAACAAAGTTAAGATCAAACAAACAACGAATCCTTCCCTATTAAAATAGAAATAGGTATGCCTTTATGATAAATAAACATCATTTGAAGGTCAATAATCTAATGAGTGGATAGTCACAAGACGCTATAAAGGTGACAGTAGCAAGCAGTTATAGGGAGGAAAATAAAAAGGCCTGTTCAGAAGAAATCTAACTTAACAAAATTATGACAGAATTATTATGGATGGATCCAGAGTTTCATGAGTGTAAAATATGATCAAGGCAGAGAAAAGCACTTGAGTGGACTGTAAAAAGTCAGTCAAAGCCCGCTTAAAACTTTTTGAAGATATAATTTATAGCCACGAAAATATCTTGATCTGAACCTGATCTTAGACAGCAGCCAGATCTACAAAACATATTTAGCATCGGTCAAATCCAGTTGGTTGATCACCCTCAAAAAGTTTTCGGCTAAATGCAGTAATGCACGTTTAGCAGCCAACTGTTACTCATCGCAAGCCAAATAGTTGCAAAAATTTATGAACGATCAAATCGGAGTTATTTAGAGTTGAGTAGTGGTTCCCTACTTTACAATGGACACTATTCTATAGATACCTAATTCCCACACATAAAACTAATAGTGGTAAAGTATATGACAAGGCAACTAGAATGGGTGGGGCTTAGGCGGCAAAGGCAGTCATAGTAAAAAGCAGGGTATCAATGGGAGTTAGAGACGGCACTTCAGAAACAATTAATCACCAGAGACAAAATTTGGATTTTTCACACTGCCCAACAAATTGCTTTTAGGTTGACGGGGCTCCTTCATTATTCGTACCCCACTCTTCATCAGCCTCGTTGCCATTAACGAGTACTGCACCATCTGTAGAATCAGCATCCACCACAACTGCCTCCTCTCCATTCTGTTCCTCCTGCTTTTCCTCTGCATTGAGCTCTTCTTCATTCTCTTCAATCAACTGTAACAAAATGACAACAAATTACACAAAACAACACTCTAAGACCAACTCTAACATTTGTGGAATCTACAGTTTTACACAACGAAAACAAAAAAACAGAAAAAAAAATAGTTCTTATCTAGTTCATGAACTTTATTCTATTTTTGTGAACTGATTCATGTGAGGTTATATCTTCAAGTAGTATACCCCATGATTAGAATCTCCATTCTCAAGAAGCTCCTCCCCTTCTTCAACCTGCATGCTTCTGAAAGCATCAACAAGGGTAAGACACGACTTTCCAGCATGTTTGACATACTTCTCTGTAGAATGGTAAATGCCCGTAATATACTGGGGAAAAAAATACAAAGAAAGATTCAACATGGTTCTTATTATTCTGAAATGCCTTGAATGAGAACTAACACAGACAAAACATAGAAATTGAGCACTCTAACCTTGTCTCTACAGCTTTAGATTCAACAGCAACCGCAACTTGCCAATCTTTAAACAAATTAGGATACTCCTCAGGATCAGCCAATAACAAATGTCATTCAGGCATTCTTACTGCACTAAAATATGACACATTTGAATTAGAAAATAACTTATGGAGATCTTTTCTCCAAATTGCTACAATCTCCGAGACATTGCTTGGGAGATAAGATCGTGCCATTAAAGCAGCTTCGGGAATCCGATTGCTGCAAAGGCACAAGGGAGCTATGTAAAACCAAATTCTAGTCCAACCTGTTTCTTACTTGTGTTAGAAGTTCATGGAAGCAAAAGGGCACAACTAAAGAAGATTACTTCTCTTCCAACAGTTGAAGGTAGTCTTCAAGTTTACCCAACATGAACATGCAAAGGAATGCAACATTGTAGCTGCAAAATTTGATATTCCCTCAGCAGTAACAATCGACTCAAGTCCATTGCATTCCTTAAACATTAAAGAAGAATGTAGCAGTAACAATCCACTCAAGTCCATTGCATTCCTTAAACATTCGTCAGCAATTTCGAACTACAAGACCATAAAACACAGTGAGTTGCCGTAAAACTGAAATTCCTAACAAGCATCTTAATTATACATTAGAATGGGCATCTAAAACTAAAGCATCTGAACACACCTTGTCAGTAGAAATTTCACCCAAACTGCCTGCATGTGGCCCTAACTACATGCTCTGTAAGCTCTTACACCCAAGAAGGCTAAATAAGGCATACATAGCCATCATAATGTTCAGAAGCACATTATCAAAACTGAAGACCTCACAATTGTGCACAGGTAATGAAATTCATAGCCCGTTTGTTTGAACCTTTTTTGAGAGAAGATCACTTTTCTAAAATCTAATAATGCATGTTTAAGCTTTTAGTAGTAACCAGAATCTCTAGGGAAAAAAAGAGCATGTTTTTGGTTATTTTGCGCAGCTACATTTAATAGGTTCTGAAAATAATCAGATATAGTAAATGGGAGGGAATGTCGTTCATAAAAATACAGGATATACAAAGATATAATAAAATTTGAAAATCATTAAATACTAAATCATTTCCATAAACAGAAATAGACAAGGATATCATAAAATCTGAAAATCACTAAATGATAAATCATTTTTTAATGATTAAAACCAAATGCAAAATAGTTTGCATTTTATAAAATCTCTGGGCAATAGATCACTTCTCACAACGCCGCATTAAACAAACAGGGCCTTAAAAATGCAGTTTACCCAACCATTGGAGATAAAACAGTGCCAAATCATTTCACTAAAAAAAGTGCCTTTCCAGTAGACATAGCCAACTCTCCTAACTGCTTCCATTTAGACTCACTCGGAACTTCTCCTGCAATGCTCTACAAAAAGAATATGAAAGTTATAATAATCAAAATATAAACTGACAAATTAAATTTCTTCCATAAAAACAAGCAAATTTAGTACCCAACTTAACAATTTTGCACGTCTATAGATAATATGATTGTATGCATATTACATGAACTTACCTTTGCCACCTCCAGTCTCCCGAGCTGCATGGCTAATATTATATATTCACATAGCTCTGTACTAAGAACAGGATACAGCCCAGAATTACTCTCAATTCTCAAAGGACACAAGACACATATCTATTAATAAGAAAACAGTTTTACTTGGGTCAAAAAATTTTGCAATCACACAGAACATGCACTTCCAGTTTCTAGCAATTTGGCAAACGTACTCAGGGGATTAGTATGTACATCCATTTTGCTGAAAAGACTTTTAAGGGGGGAAAATTGAGAATATTTGCACTGACTTGCAGAAAATTATCTGCTTTTACTAAACCAATGTAATTTCTCACACAAAAAAAGGGAAACTGTTTACCCCCTGCAACACCCAAAAAAAAAAAAAAAGAGGAGTATAGAAGGATCACTGTTGGCCTCATACCTATTACGGTGCTCTTTCGGAATTGAAGGTAGGACTTCATTGGCCCTGCCCAAATCTCCACGCATTACTCTTGTACTCAATCAAGCCCGAAAGCAATGTGCGTGCCATGACGCTAAAGAAAATAAAAAATAAGCAGAAATAGTCAATATCACTACTAGCTGTGCTTTTAAATAACAAAACAGAAAAAAAGAAAAAGGGTGAACTAACTTTGTTAGTTCATAATAAAATAATTAAGTCATCAAATTATCAGAATCCTCTTATTGTACTTCAGAATGTGGAATGATGTATCACTAGCAATAGTCATTAGATCACCACTATCAGCCCAGTGGAGGTTCTGTCAACAGAAAATAAACAAACAAAATAAAACTATAAATAGAAGAAGGGAGGAAAAAACAGAAATTGTTCATCATATAATGGAAGCACCTATTTTCACATTGACATCGATGCGATGGATTAACCTGTATTCACTCCAATCATAAAAGCAAATGAAATCATTTGAGCACACTGCTGATAAGGTCCCACCAAATATTCGTTCAGCAGAAAAAGTTGGTCGAATACTTTTCTTTTCCTGGAATTCATTTGAAAAAAATGGTTTCATTTAGCAAATATCTGACATGATTACTGTCTAAATTTTCAAATAAAACGAAGAGCTAAAACCACCACAGGAAATGTATTGGTATCATTGGCAACAGAAGCAGACATGCTAGTCATATTGTTCAGCCATAATGGTTCACTTGAAATAAAAAAATAGCCAGCTTAATTTTATCAAGACCTACTCATTGCAAAAAGCACAGGAATGGAAGAATCTAGTTTCCTTTCCTCGTTTTAGAAGGTAGCAACAAATTATTTGTTCCTACCATCTTACTTAAGGAATTACAAACTGGAAACTTTTTGTGAAATTTTTTTATCTTTGATGTACTTTCTCTGACAGCATATTCTCTGCTGAAGGCCAAACAATTTCCAGTGCAGAACCAAGTGACCTATTTCCCAATGCCATTGAAATGCATATAATATACTCAACATCTCCACATACAACAACAAACCTCCCATCTGGATTGTGCCTTAAACTCTGAAATGATATTAGTGGATCACAAGTTAATCACAGCATACACAGAGAAACTGCGCATGAAAAGCAATCAACCTAAAGCTCATTTCTGTCAACACAAGACCACTTTCATCGCCTTGAAGTACAATGTCTAACATCAAATAATATAGCCTATACATGGTTGCAACAATTCTTATTTGTACCGAGAATCCCAGATGGCGTTCATACCATAGATCCAGACAAAAGTGTCCAGGGAAATAATTATACATAGAGGCCGTCACCCTTGTATTAGTATCTAATTAAGAGAATACAGTTCTGTATTCTCCTCTGATCACTCCTTGATTATTCGTTGAAGTCAGTTTATAACAGAATGATGATTTTAATTTTCTGTTTTTAAAAAAAAGACTGAGAAGCATCTTGAAAGAATGCAGTCTAATATAAAATCATGATTCCTACTCACTTGTGGGTAGAGACGACAGGTGCCCAACTCCTTAACAGCCAAGGGTAATCTTTCTCCATCAGCAACCTGAGAAGCAAAGTAATTGTATACAGAGATAAAATTTTTTATAGCCAACTAACATATGAAGAGCGTAGTAAGCATGTTTTATGGAAAGGAAAAATAATCAATTTAAGTCATAATAAAGCTCCATGTTGTATAGCCAAAAATCAACTTTGTATGAACATAGCCAGATTTAAATAACAGTAATTATCAAATGTATACAAATTTGAAATGGCAAACATTTCATTTGAAAAAAAAAAAGGTGAAGGATACAAGGTCTAATTTTTCAGAAGAACATTCGGGCTTCAAAAGAAAAATCCAGAGCAATGAAATAGGGTCAAAGAAGGAGATGGGTTTGTGATATGCGGACCCAATTTTGCAGTTATTCCCTAACATAAATCATAGGGGGGAAAGGGGGAAATTAAAGACTCCTGCAATCAGGTTGCATCAGACTCAATGCAAAGCCGCAGACTTTGTGAAACATCGCTACATTTGCAAAAGCCAGAATCATTAAAATCAATGGGAATTGCGTGACTCCAAGGATTCCTGTGAATTAACTCAGGCAAACAAGATTTCATGTATGATTTAATATTCTAAAATTTTAAGTTCCAAGTGATATTGAATCATACAAATCAAATCCGAAATAACGTAATCATGATAATCAGGCTTTTTAATTGTTCTTCACATCTTTCGGAAAAGTTAAGGGTAGGAATGAACCCAAACCTCCACATCTGCTCCTACACTCTTTACGTTAACTGTCTGCATTTCATTGTGTTTAGCCCAAATAATATTCCCACTGGTGTCCATGCTGGCCATAGGCTCTTCCCGGCCCAGTTTGACCATGATGGTTCCCTCATCACAGCCAGGCACAACCCTGTAGATGAAGAAGTTTTCAAATTCAATGTCATGAGGATACGATTAAAAGAGACCCTTTGGAGGTTTAAGATTAGAAGAAGTAGAGGAGAATATCAGCTGATGGAAAGATTGAAGCAAACAAGTTTTGTGATGCACAGTTTCTCAAATCAGTTATCAAACATGCAGACTTCATAAGAAGACTTGACGCTATCATCTCAACTCTACATAACTTCACAGGCAACGAGACTCACCGACGTGAACCTTTGCTGTGTCCAATAGCCCAAACTCTTTCAAGATCATAATTTAATGTGTTCTTCAGTCTGTAAGTGGATCAAATCAACATAAAATATTAAAATCAATGATCAATATATTATTAATAATCTCAATTACAATTTTAAATGAGTCTAACGTCTTATAAAGTGCACCAAGGCAAGCAATAAAATTTAGAAAATAGAAAACAGAAGAACGGGCGACATTGTCCAATTTGTAAGTATCAAATTCAAAGGAGTCTCAAGTATAGACATTTGTATTTACCAATGAAGAAATGAACACTTTCAAAACTGAATCATAATAATGAAAGTGGCAAAAAGTAGCATATGAGCAAGGCACTTGAATGTCATGATGTTCAGAACACACTGCATTGTCCAAGGCACGGTAATATTAAAGAAGAAAAAATAATGCGTTCTTTGTTTTCTTTTGCTTCTTCTTTTTTTATTAAAAAAAAATGTCCTGACAAGAGAGTGATCAGATCATATGGGGGGAAAAAAATAAGAGATGAATGTGCATAACGAATAGTACCTATAAGTTGTTGAATGCCATATGCGCACTGTACCATCCTCTGAGCCAGTAATAATTACGGGAAGATCAGGATGAAAGCATACAGCAGATACACTGTGCGTGTGGCCTTCTAGAGTATGGACGCAACTTTTGGTCTGGTATAGTCCCATGCCCGTTTCATAGATTTCATCCATGAAAATGTGTCTTCTAATATCCATTGCAATTTGCCTTAATTGCATAAACTATCCCCCTGTTTTGAAAATATACACTTAAATCCAAACTATTAATTCTATTCAGAATATTTTAAAAAACATTTAAATAAGTTTTATTGCACTGATATGCCCTTTATCATACTTAATCCTAATTTTGAAGAATTTAAGGTTTTTATTTTTATTTTCTTTAATTTTATTTTTTTTTGCAAATAATTTTTTTTTTTTTTGTTTATATTATATTGGGACAAAAATTCAAGTAATTAGTTAAGGTAGATATAAAAAACTTAATTGAAAATTGACTAATTTTGTTTATAGATATATATTTTACTAAATGTGTTTATAAACATTTGTGGCAAAAATATGTTTAGAAGTTTTAAATTATGAATTGAAATTACTCATACAATCTTTGAAACTCATATCACTTATACTATATGATAAAAAAAATGCATGTTTAAATATGTTTTTAGGTTGCTATATAAAAAAAAAGGAATATGGTTTTTGATATTTTAAAAGAAACCTACATAAATAAGTTTTAATAATGAAAAGTTAGAGTTATAATAATGAAAAGTTAAAGTTATAATAATGAAAAGTCAAAGTTATACAGTTATATAATACACTGAAAATTAATAAATTCTATAATATATTAGAAAGTTTGAAATATATGTCTTAGAATTAGTTTTGTGTTGCATAAAAAATATTTTTAGAAATTTTTAAATAACTCTTATCTTAATGAAGGTATTTTAATCATAACAAGGTTGAAAATATGTTGTCTATCATATATTTTAAAAATAAAAAATTAAAATTTGTTTTGGAAAAAATCAGAACATCTTTTTAATATTTTATTAATTTTTTTCCTACAAAATTAAAGTGAAAAGAATATTGTCTTTTCATTAATGGCAATCATACTAATAAATCAAATTATTTTTTCACCCTTCATTTCACCATTTTATAAGTATTTTTCCAAATAATGAGCCGAACAGATTTTTTATAATTTTTTAATTTTAAAAGTTATTATAAAAAATTACTCTATTGAATTGTTTTAAAAACATAAAGACAGATAACAGAATTAAACAAGCCCCTCTTATATATATAAGTTAGTCAACCGTAAGTTTTGGGATAAAAGTTTTTGCTAAATCCGTGTTAGAGTCTTAATCATCCTACAAGAAACGTATGATAATTGGATGAAAACCTAAACAACTTCTAACAACGTGAAGCAACAAAATGTTAAAAACAAAATGCGACAAAAGTAGTGTTGCTTGATGATTAAGGAGCTGTTTGGGATATCTTATAAGCAGATTCTCTATAGTGATTTACTAAATATAAAATAAGTATGTAAGAAGAGTTTTGATAAGATTTATGTAGAACATGCTTGTTTAAGTAACTCCAAATGAGCCCCTAAAAACGAAAAAATAGTTTCAAAGCTCAATACCAAAAGAGTCTCCATAAAGTAAGAGGAAAAAAGAAAGAGATAATTGAGTTTTGGGTGAACTTAATACTAAATTTTCTCTCTTTAATTTATAATATTTTAGGAGATTACAATACTTAATGTGAGACAAATGATTGAACTAAACTTATGACATATGACATCTGATATAATAAATAAGGCTGTGTTTGGGATCATATTTTGAGATCCCAAACTAACTTCTCATTTAGGCTAAAATTTTTTGTTTGGGATCTTAGTAAAACAAAAGAGTTTCATGAAAAGAAGTTTGTTTTACCTTAAAGTCATTTTTTGTAGCTTCTCTAATGTATTACGATGAGGTGAAAATTATACCTTCTCACTCGTCTCAAAAAGAGTTCTATTTGTATAGAAAATGACCATGGCACCCAAATTTATTTATTGTTATTTTTATTTGTTAATATAAAAATAATAATTAAAATATGATTTTGATTTTAATATTTTTCTTAAAATTATCTCATTATACACATATACTATATATAATAAAATTCATATATTTTTTTAGTCACTTTACATCTAAACTTACTTTTTCGTTAATTATTCAAACAAGTTTCAGTTTTTTAAACTGATTTTTTTGCAAAAGCGAATCTAAATATAAATCATATCATACTATCTTATTTTTACCTAATTTGACTTTTACAAAAATCAGATTGACAAAAAGTAACTTCTCCTATTACTAGTCTAAATACACCCTAAACAAATAAACCTTTGACGAACTTTGGAATAAAGATTTTTTTGCCTATGTACAATACTACTTTGTTTTTGCCAACCTATATGTGCTATACTACTAAACTAAATTAATTTGTTATACATATATATATATATTGGCCAATTGCTATATATTGAATAATATTAGCATGTCACTAGTTGAAAACGATTTAACATTGCAAGAAATCAATTAAAAAGAGTGATCAAAATGAAATTAGAGAAAATAATGAGGACAATGAATTAAACATTCATTAAAATTATATGATTGGCATTAATTTTGCAGTCCTTCCAGCCCCAAATATAAGATTTATTTTGTAATACAATTTGTACATTAATTAAAAAAAAGACAACTTTCACGGCTAAACTAATTAATTAACATTATCTCCAATAAAATATAAAATACAATATGTTTTCTTCCTTTAATATTAATACTTCATGATATATGTCCTTGTATTCTTGGAAATGCTTGTTTCTTAGTTGGGGGAAAAAAAACAACTAGTAATTCTGAAGAATATCATGCTTAAGACTCATAACATATAGCTGAATGCTAATTTGTCCCCCCCCCCCAAAACTATGTTAAGTCCAAAGCCTTTTTTTATTTCTTTTTTCTCCTTTGCTTTTATCTATTTGTCTTCAATATTGTGCCATTTTTATGGTGTTCACTCATTGATTGACTGGCCTATGGATTAACCACTTATAATTGGATTCTTATTGGATGTCGCCGAAGGGACTATAATGGATTCTTAAGTACCTAATTAAGTAAACAACATTACCTTATACCAGCATAAAACTTAAAATTTGAAAATGTGCATATTATATGTGTAACATTGCGTACATAACATATATAAAAACTTGATTTATCAGTATCTATATTACTAGCTGTCCAATTTAATTATTTTCAGTTGATAGAAAAGTATAAATTAATTTAATTAGAAAAAAATGTATACCTGATTATCTTTTCTATACTATTAAATGCATAACTAAAGGAATACTTCAAATAGAGAACATGTAAATGTGAGCATAACGTTTTTATACTGTTCAAATAGAGAACATGTAAATGTGAGCATAACGTTTTTATACTGTGATCAAGTTTCAAATATATAACGTTTTTATCTAGAATTTTTAAAAGTGCTTAACTAGCTTGTTTTGAACACTTTTTTCTTAAATTAACTCATGAGAAACTATGAGCTATGTATTTAGAAATTGAATTACTTAATTAACAATATTATTGATGCTGAATTTGGAAATTATCTAATTCATGAACACAAGCAACGAAATAAATAAAACACCACATACTAAATTGGGGGGGGGGGGAAGATGTAATGAAGAGTACATCTTTAATGTTTTGGATACCTTTGAGCCAAACACCAACTTCATGTGTCCTTTGCCCCTCTCTGCTACTCTCAGTTTCTTCAATTTGTGCTTCCACATTGATAAACTCTTATTTGCAGTGAATTCTTAGTCTAATAAGTAAGATCAAATGGCAATTTTATGATTAAAAACTACTCCTCCGGTTCTTAATATAGGACTAATTATTGAGTTAGTTTTGGTCCTAAATATAAGACTCATTTCTCATATTTATTAATTTTTTCTAAATTACCCATATGGATACTTCCTTAACCATAATCAAGTAGAAGAGGGAGAGAGGATATTAAGAAAGATAATTATGGTGTTTTAGGAAAAATGTGTCACTTTTCTTCTAATTAACTAACTTACGTAACTTTTTTAATCTAATCAAATTAATTAAATGGGTCTTGTATTAAAATAGGAGGAGTATTTGTTTTGTGGGAAATAAAAAAAAAAATAATTGATCAAATTAGGAACTAACTATCATTTTCATTTTTTATAGTATTTTTATCCTGTGAACCAGTTACTCATTTTATTTGTTTTTATCAGGTCTTAGGCCGAAAATTAAAGACACGAAAGCTGAGGCCCAGCTCAAGAGAATTGGATGAAGATTTTGAATAATGAAGTGCCGCGTTTTGATGAAGAGCCAGGTGCAAGAGGATTCTGTTATGGACCCTTGGGCAAGAGGATGATTGATGGGTTTTATGAACTGGCAAGTGGGAATCAATTGATCATCATCGTTCTTTCCGTCCTCCTGATCTCTTCCCTGCACCGTCATTTTTCTTTCCTCTCATCATCTCAATCTTCGTTCTGATCCTTCCATGGCACCTGCGATTTCATACTCAGTAGCTTTTCCACCCCTGTGATGCGAGGCTAGACACTGTGCTTTTGTGGAGAGGTGCTGGACCTGAGCTTCTGAACATCAGTGAGAAAGAGTTCGGTGATCTTTGGAGATTCAGACTAGACATCTGATTTGGGTATGCGAGTTATATGCTTTAATCCTTATGCTAGATTTATTTCGTAAATCTGGAACTGAACTCTCAAGATCTGTAGGCTTGCTTAGCCACAGACCTCTGTGGATCCGAGTTGAATTTGCTTCTTCTTTCTTCTTTAATTTGGATATAATTGTTTCCTCAACCGAGTTGGTTGATGTTCTCAATTAATTTCAGGATGAATGCAAGTCTGTGTTTGTCATAGAAGAATGGATCCTCTGCTTAGGTTCTCCTAGGTTGAACATTTCGCACTCAGTGTTGATGTGTTGCAAGTAGCAGTTAGGCACTGATTCAATCTACGAGTTGTGGATTAATTGATAATTCAACTATTGAACTCTTAGTTTCATAAAACTAGGAAGGTCGCAAGCAATCTCCACAGAAGCATTATCAATCATTGTCTGTAACATTTCTGTTCACTAGTTTTCCATTTACTTTAGTTCCTTTGTTTTTACGATCGTTTTTAAATTTCAGAAATAATAGCTGGGAGGTCTCTCTTCTTAGGTAGAAACTATAATCTAAAAAATATATATATGTTACATTGCAATAGAAACCCATACTTGTTAATTTGATAATTTGTGTTTAATTGGACTGGTTAAGAACTACAACAAATTAGGCTCCTTGAGCCTTGACCTAGGCTGGACTCCATTTCTACATTTGGCTTAGTAATTTTTGAAGAGTAGAATGAAATGCTTTTCACGCGTCCAAGGCTTTTCCATTTATAACTTAGAGATTGCAAATTCTCTTCGAACTCATAAATAAACTTTGCTTCTTGTTTGGCACAAACACACAAATGCTTGTTATACCCATATGATATCTCCCAGTTTCTCTATATCCGCCTCTCATTTTGATCTTTCAAACGATGGTAAGCCTACATTTGATCCAAATCACACAGCAAAATGCTAAAGTTAGAGTTTTTTTCATAAATATTTTTCCGTTTCTTTGTGTGTTTTTGCCCCCTTCAAAATGAAAGAACACCACATGTGTGGTAGTTTGGGTTTATCTCGTACACCAACAGATTGCAGTATTATTCATGAGTTTGCATGACAGTCGATGATGCATCTGATTATTCATGGAATGGTGAACATGCTGATGAGTTTCATCCCTCAAGGTGGGTTCGCCAAGGGGATCCCTTATCTCCATATTTGTTTGTAATTGCCATTGAACGTTTGGGGCACCTGATTCAGAGTGGCCTGGACTCTGGGGTCTAGCGACCTTTTCGGCTTAGAAAATGCGGTGCCGCCGTTTCCCATTTATTTTTACTGATGATCTTATCTTATTTATGGAAGCGGACATGGAACAAGCAGGTATCATGAAGGCTATTCTGGATGATTACTGTGCGGTCTCGAGGCAGAAAGTAAATGCTAATAAAACTCACATATTCTTTTCACCTAACATCAATCAGACTAGAGTTAAAGAGATCAGTGACTTCTTGGGTTTCACTCCTACACTTGATCTTGGCAAGTATCTGGGTATGTCCATCATTCATAAAAGAGTCACTAAGTCGTCTTATAATGCGATTTTGGATAAGATAGACGGTAGGTTATCTTCTTGGAAAGCGAACAATCTATCTTTGGCTGTTAGAACTACCTTAGTCTCTTGGCTATTGCAGCTATGCCTTCTTATGCAATGCAAACCATCCCTCTCCCAAAAGATACTTGTGATAGAATTGACAAGAAATGTGGAAACTTCCTTTGGGGTAGTAGTAATTAGAGTCCCAAGATTCACTTGGTGTCGTGGGACAACATTTGCAAAAGGAAAGCGGATGGAGGGCTTGGTTTACGACGAGCTAGGTACCAAAATGATGCATTCATGATGAAATTGGGCTGGTCCTTGATCAAGCAAAAAGACCTACGTGGATTAAGTTCCTACGTGAAAAATACAAGTGCGGTGATGATGTCATTCCCAAAGTTAAACGTCACAAAGTGGCTTCTAGGACATGGTCTGGTATCCAAACTAATTGGGAAAAAGTGAAGGAGGGTTTGGCTTGGCAGATTGGTGATGGAAAGTTGGACTCGTTTTGGCGGGACGCTTGGATTTCACACCTTGGCAAGCTTTAGGACCTGGTGTCAGAGGTTCCAACGAATTGCTTGGATTGGAAGGTGAATGACCGTGTGTCAGCGTCGGGGTCGTGGGATTGGAATAAATTCGATGATCTTCTCCTGAATTATGTCGTTGAAGCTATTGCTAAGGTGCAGTGTCATGGTGGTCAGGTAGATAACCTGGTTTGGCGATGGTCTTTTAATGGGTCCTTCTGGTTAAGTCGGCCTATGATCACATTAGTGGACGGAGCATCTTGATTCACCGTAGCATTTGGAGACTGCTATGGAAGCTTAAAGTCCCACAGCGTTATCGTTCTTTTATGTGGTTATGTGTTGATGATCGCCTTCTTATAAATGAAACCAGGATCCGCTGAGGTCTTCATGATACCAGCTTGTGTAGTATCTGCGGGTCTGTTCAAGAATCTGTGATACATTCTGTCCAGGACTGTCGAGTGCTGAAACATTTGTGGTGTTCGTTCATTCCTCAATGCATGCAGTCGTACTTCTTTGCACCTGAAAAATCTTTTGAATGGCTAACCTGGAATCTCAGATCTTCGGTTAAACTCCATGGTCTCAAGTGGAGCTGGTGGTTTGCGGTGATGAGTAGACATCTCTGGCTTGCACGAAATGATCATATTTTCAATGGAACTTCTGCTTCCTATGCAGAAATCATTGAACGGTCTAAGGTTGTTCTCTCGTGGGGATTCGTTGATCTGGTTTCATGCAAGGATGCAGTGCGAGGTGAGTTTCGTTGGGCTCCGCCTATGGAAGGTACCTTTACGTTTAACACGGATGAGTCCTTTAGTGCTACCTCAGGTACTTGCTCTTGTGGAGGCCTTGCTCGTAATGCCTCTGGGAAGTTTGTTCATGACTTCATGTATAAGTTCAGAGTTGGCTCTTGTTTTCCAGCTGAGGAATGGGGAGTTCTATGGGCCCTCAAGCTTGCTGGGAGTGGGGTTGGCGCTCCCTTACTATTGAAAGTGACTAGCATGAGCTGCTGAACTTAGTACAGGTTTTTTGCAGGATCACCCAAATTTTAGCCTATTGACTGAAATTCAGAGCATGCTAACTTGGTCGTGGGATGTGATGCTTGCTTACTGTGATCGGGAGGCAAACATAGTTGTTGATGTCATCGCTAACGAAGCTCAAATCCTAGCTGCCAATTTAGTGATCCTGTTTGAGCCTCCATCGTCCTGTCACCATTTGCTACAGAGGGATAGGGCTGGAGCTTCTTTTCATACTGTTGTCAGTCCTTAGTTGTTTGTAGTTTTCCTTTTCTCATAAAAGAAAAGAGGCAATATCGCATGCATAAAAACTTTATTTAATTAATTTATCAGCATCCATTTTACAAGCTGCCCAATTTTTCAGCTAAAAGAAACATAGAGATAAATTTAATTAGAAAAATATGTACACCTGATTAGAGGACACGTAGCTGTGAGCATAATATTTTTATATTGTGATGAAGTTTCAAATAAATCAATATAATATAGATTTCACACATCCAAAATTTTTAGAAGCGCTTAGCTTGGTCTGAGCAACATTTTCTTTTTTTTTCAAAATGACCAATTAACAGCTTTAAATTAACTCATGAGAAAACTACTGGGCAAAGTATATTAAAACTTGAATTACTTAATTAACATTATTGATGTTGAATTTGGAGATTATCTCATTCATGAACAGAAAAAATCAAATAAATTAAAATACCCATAATAAATACGAGGAAAAAAGAGACAGGGAGAGAATAGATGTATTAATTGAAGAGTACCTCTTGAATATTTTGGATGCTTTGGAGCCAACACCAACTTCATGTGTCCTTTCCCCTCTACTACTCTCAGCTTCTTCAATTTGAGCTTCCACGTTCTTCTTCATAGCTTCAAGCCTTTTCCATTTATCATTCAAAGATTGCATATTCTCTTCAAACTCATAAATAAACTCAGCTTCTTGTTTGACGCAAACACACAAATTCGTTGTTATATCCTATATGATATCTCCCAGTTTCTCCATATATATCAGCTTCTCTCACTTTCGATCTTTCAAACGGTGCAAGTTAAACTTGCATTTAAACCAAAATCAAACAGCAAAATGTTAAAGTTAGAGTTTTTTCATAAATATTTTGTCATTTCTCCGTGTGTGTGTGTTTTTCCTTCAGAACAAAAGAATAGCACATGTCTGATAGTTTGGGCTTACCTCGTACACCAAGAGATTGTAATATTTTATGAGTTCGCATGAGATAGTCGATGATGCAAATTGGTAGGATTTGAAATGAGGATGATGATCTTTTATTTCTTTAATTTTGAAAAGTAAATTGAAGCATCTAATGTCTTACTTGATCTTTATTTTTCTTTGATGAGATGGACATTTATTTATTTTTAAGAATCATCATACAAAAGATCGTCATTCTCAAGTTGGCAATGAAGCAATGAATATTTTTGTTTTGAATGTGAAAATTACGTGTTTTCTATGGCTTCAAGTTTTGGTAAGAGTTTGGTTCTTAATTTGAAGTTTTGCTGCTGGATCAAATCTTATATTGCTAGGTGTTACATACATACATATAATAGGCGGCTAAGGCTTTTACCGCTAAACATTAGATAAATAATTAAATTAAAAAGAGTCTCACTCTGTTATTGGTCATGGATTGATAATCATTTGACTTGACCTAAAAGACTAGAATCACAATATATTATTTTTGAAAGAATGACATTTAAATCCTAAAAGAAAAATTAATGATAATTGGCTCCTCGGAGAAAAATTTTCTGAAAAAATATTGAGACATTTGCAAATAGGATTACAATTGCACATTAGAAGTTGTACTTCAAACTTAAATGCCCTATCTGCAGTTAAAATTCATCAATTTATAATTGTCCAAATCAAATATTTGTAACTTTTTAAATTTCTTTCTCAAAAGTCTATAATATACATTTATATATGATATCATCGAGTCCCTCTCTACAGTTAAAATTAAAATAACTATTGTGAATTAAAGTCCACTCAATCAAATGGGGAAATGAAATAAAGAAAAAAAGAAAAGAAATTAATTAGTTTTAATTAAAAATCATATAACTTAGATAGTCAGTCAACCAGTACAACATTACAAAACATTGACAATAATGATTATTGTAAATAATATTTAGGCACACGAATATAATGTCTCACTAGTTCGCCGTGGTGGCTTCTACTAGTTATTATTAGTGTTATTTGCGCTAAATTCCTTGCTGTCAATATTCAGATACAAAAGCAAAAGTCAAGAAATCAGTGATAGGCATCCCAAGATGAAAACAAATAAGGCAAGAAAAGCATTAATTTTGAGTATTGTGCAAGCTAAAAATTCCCTATATTAGACATGGGGACCAATATATACAAGCACTAATTCTAAAGGGAAAAAATAAAGGGAAAAAGAGAGGAACGGACCTACGGCTTGTGGTCTGATTTGGTTTAAGTGTTAAACTAGTTATGGAGTAAACCAATATCCACTTGGTTAAACATGTAAAAAAATTGGGTTGAACTGATTTGAATGATTATGTCGCTATTTGTTCCATTTTTTCTCATTCAACTTCTAATATCTCAATACTATATATTTAAATGAACTTTAATGATGATTTTGGCATCAATGATATTAATTTTAGTTATTGAAGAATGGTAAAGATGAACAATCTTAATGTTGTTATACTTTATTATTGTTACAATCAAAATTGTTGCATTTACTTGTATCTTGTTATTAATGATTATTAATATTTTGTATTTTGTTATTTTAATTAAATTATACTATTTAATATAATTGGTTTGATCCCGAGTTAATCCTAATTTGACCCATGACCTTTGAATCATTACCTTGACCAATTTAGTGTCCGGTCCACTTTTTGTCCTTTCTGAAAAATTGTTAGAAGCGCATCCATTAATAAATAAGTAGAAACATACCACCATTTTGGCAGAATAAAAGCAGAAAAACAAATTGGACCCCAATATACTTGGCAGAAGAAAAAGCAGGAAAAACAAATTGGAAGCAGGAAAAACAAATTGGACCCCAATATACAATATCACCGAGCAAGAGACTTGCAAGTTGAAACAGTTTTAGATAGAACAAAAGACTATTGACCTTAAGCAATTCCAACTACACGGAAACTGAAAGCAGAAGGATGGTAATTAATTGGCAAATAAAATAATGGCTGGATATACTGGCCTAAACTAAAAGAAGAAGAAATAAGGCAGCAGGATCAAGATTGAGAGAAACTCATTAATAAACAGAAATGAATCATCAATATGAAAATATCATTCAAAATCTATTGAAATCTGTACGATTTATAAGAAATTAAATGAATAATGCGTCTCACTTTAGATCAGTGCCAACAGAAAAACACACACATAAATAAGCCCTCAATTTGTTCTAAAAGTCGTACAAACACATTAATATAATGCTATAATAATACAGAAGGAATCCAAATAAAAAAACTCCTCATCAATTGATATGTTTTGGTTTGGTTTTGGATTTGTTTTAGGATATGTTTGGTTTTGGTATTTGCTTATAGTCATATATTGGGGCAGCAGATACTAAGGCTTGGAATGCAATGGTCTTCTTTTGAGTTTAGGGGCTCCTTTAATTTGGGCTTGCTAGGCCTTTGAACATATTTGACTGCATATTTTTTCACTTATTTGAAATCTAGTTGGATTTTTGATTTTTTGCTATTACTATGCTTCATAATTTCCTAGTGTTTAAGTAATTAACTATGAATTAATACTTGGTTTTGGTTTTGGTTTTGTATTAGGAAGTTCGCCTTTACTATTGTACGTGCATAAATGCCAAGCTTGCTGGTATTCATAATTCCTAAATGACGATCACACCTAAAAAATTATAGCTGGAGCATTTTAAAATTTTTTTTATAAATTAATTTTTTTGCATACATTTTTTTTTGGGAAAATTGCCAAAAAAAGACTTTGGAATTGCAAAAACGTAGATAGGGACCCTTGACAACTTCACTTTGGGTTTTGACAAGAATAATATGCCCTGAAGTTGTCAAAACCCAAAGTGAAGTTGTCAAGGGTCCCTATCTGCGTTTTGCAATTCCAAGGTCTTTTTTTGCAATTTTCCCCTTTTTTTTTTCATTTACATCCCCAATTAATTAAATTATATGCCTTTCTGTTCCCAACTAATTAAATTATATGCCTTTCTGATCTCCTTTTCCCACTCATCCTTTCTATAAATAAGGGTATATTATTAAAAAAATACACTTCTTACGTATATTCATTTAACTAATTTTAACTTACTTTTTAGTAAAATAATAATTCAATTATCTGTAACTAATAAAAAGAATATAAAAAAGTAACATATATTCATGATTCGTCTGGCGCACCTTTACAAGATTTGAAATTAACTTGTCCTAAAAATGAAAGTTGGTCAGAGTTCAATTCTTACCTTCACTTTTGAGTTGCTTTGGTCTCTTGATCCTCACAAAATGAATGGTCATCCATCATAATTTTTAATTAGCACTTAGTAATAGAAATATTGTAATCAATTATGTATTAATTTAAATCATTTTTCTTTGTTAAATTTCCAGATAATTACAAATAGTTGCAACTAGTTATGGTTTGCAATGATCATTATCCGACTCAAGTCATTTCTTTGTTCCAAATTATCCGACTCAAGTTTGGAAAAAACTACATATTAGCTGTTTATAATGAGTTCTTGAAACATCTGGCCCTATCATAATTAAAGAATTAATTTTATTAATGCTAATATTTAGTTGTTAAAGGAATATTAAAATTAATTTTACGAAAGATATTTTGATTGAAAAATAAATATTTCGTTTCCTTGTTATTACATATTATTTATATAAATAATTATTACGTAACATATAATTTTACGTTAAAATATGAATACGAGTTCTTAAATTCCCAAACCACGTAGCTTAGATTCTTTCACTGTTAGATTGGTCAAAAATCTTAATTTATTGAATTAATGGGTAAGATCTAAGCTTGAATTATTATGTTTCTTATTGTATGATTTTTCCTCTGAGGCTGGCGTTTTCGCCTTTTTAATTTTCAAAAAAGAGATGTTTTCAAAATGCGAATAATTTCAGTGAATTGTTGATCAATATTCAGAGTCTTATTATAACCCAGAAGAAAAGGAAAAAGCAAAATAGATTATTGACCAATGATCTCTGTACGTACAGAAGGGTGTAATGGTGAATCAAAGAGTTTACACAAACAGGAAAGTACAATAAAAATACAAAAGTAATAGTACACACGCCATGTTTGGTGGTCCTTTAATTTATTTAAAAAAGAAGCTAATCAACCTTTCAAGAAATCAGAGGCGCTGTAAGGACCAACGAGGAAATCCAATCCCACCGCAGTAAACAGATCTGCAAATTATAAAAAGCCAATAACTGAAGAAACAATAAATAATTTCTTGAAGAGAAAAGAGATGAAGGAATCACACTCAAACATTGCGCACCCATACATGATCACACGATGACATGGCTACCCTTCAGCATTCAGTAAATAAAGCATAGGGCTGGGCCAGCATTTTGACATATGTCAAAAGCAATATGCTTATGTTTTATATCTATAAAGCGTAAATTATTACGTCATAAAAATTAAAAAGAACGGTAAAGAATAATGTGTGCGTTGATGTTACCAATGTGTTTTACCTTGAAAATCCATGTTGACGTCATCCGACCTGAAGGGCTGAAATTTTGAT
>NW_021637035.1:0-29814 GCF_004799145.2 Neltuma alba
TTTCGGAATTGAAGGTAGGACTTCATTGGCCCTACCCAAATCTCCACGCATTACTCTTGTACTCAATCAAGCCCGAAAGCAATGTGCGTGCCATGACGCTAAAGAAAAAAAAAAATAAGCAGAAATAGTCAATATCACTACTAGCTGTGCTTTTAAATAACAAAACAGAAAAAAGAAAAAGGGTGAACTAACTTTGTTAGTTCATAATAAAATAATAAGTCATCAAATTATCAGAATCCTCTTATTGTACTTCAGAATGTGGAATGATGTATCACTAGCAATAGTCATTAGATCACCACTATCAGCCCAGTGGAGGTTCTGTCAACAGAAAATAAACAAACAAAATAAAACTATAAATAAAAGAAGGGAGGAAAAAACAGAAATTGTTCATCATATAATGGAAGCACCTATTTTCACATTGACATCGATGCGATGGATTAACCTGTATTCACTCCAATCATAAAAGCAAATGAAATCATTTGAGCACACTGCTGATAAGGTCCCACCAAATATTCGTTCAGCAGAAAAAGTTGGTCGAATACTTTTCTTTTCCTGGAATTCATTGAAAAAAATGGTTTCATTTAGCAAATATCTGACATGATTACTGTCTAAATTTCAAATAAAACGAAGAGCTAAAACCACCACAGGAAATGTATTGGTATCATTGGCAACAGAAGCAGACATGCTAGTCATATTGTTCAGCCATAATGGTTCACTTGAAATAAAAAAATAGCCAGCTTATTTTATCAAGACCTACTCATTGCAAAAAGCACAGGAATGGAAGAATCTAGTTTCCTTTCCTCGTTTTAGAAGGTAGCAACAAATTATTTGTTCCTACCATCTTACTTAAGGAATTACAAACTGGAAACTTTTGTGAAATTTTTTTATCTTTGATGTACTTTCTCTGACAGCATATTCTCTGCTGAAGGCCAAACAATTTCCAGTGCAGAACCAAGTGACCTATTTCCCAATGCCATTGAAATGCATATAATATACTCAACATCTCCACATACAACAACAAACCTCCCATCTGGATTGTGCCTTAAACTCTGAAATGATATTAGTGGATCACAAGTTAATCACAGCATACACAGAGAAACTGCGCATGAAAAGCAATCAACCTAAAGCTCATTTCTGTCAACACAAGACCACTTTCATCGCCTTGAAGTACAATGTCTAACATCAAATAATATAGCCTATACATGGTTGCAACAATTCTTATTTGTACCGAGAATCCCAGATGGCGTTCATACCATAGATCCAGACAAAAGTGTCCAGGGAAATAATTATACATAGAGGCCGTCACCCTTGTATTAGTATCTAATTAAGAGAATACAGTTCTGTATTCTCCTCTGATCACTCCTTGATTATTCGTTGAAGTCAGTTTATAACAGAATGATGATTTTAATTTTCTGTTTTTAAAAAAAAAGACTGAGAAGCATCTTGAAAGAATGCAGTCTAATATAAAATCATGATTCCTACTCACTTGTGGGTAGAGACGACAGGTGCCCAACTCCTTAACAGCCAAGGGTAATCTTTCTCCATCAGCAACCTGAGAAGCAAAGTAATTGTATACAGAGATAAAATTTTTTATAGCCAACTAACATATGAAGAGCGTAGTAAGCATGTTTTATGGAAAGGAAAAATAATCAATTTAAGTCATAATAAAGCTCCATGTTGTATAGCCAAAAATCAACTTTGTATGAACATAGCCAGATTTAAATAACAGTAATTATCAAATGTATACAAATTTGAAATGGCAAACATTTCATTTGAAAAAAAAAAAGGTGAAGGATACAAGGTCTAATTTTTCAGAAGAACATTCGGGCTTCAAAAGAAAAATCCAGAGCAATGAAATAGGGTCAAAGAAGGAGATGGGTTGTGATATGCGGACCCAATTTTGCAGTTATTCCCTAACATAAATCATAGGGGGGAAAGGGGGAAATTAAAGACTCCTGCAATCAGGTTGCATCAGACTCAATGCAAAGCCGCAGACTTTGTGAAACATCGCTACATTTGCAAAAGCCAGAATCATTAAAATCAATGGGAATTGCGTGACTCCAAGGATTCCTGTGAATTAACTCAGGCAAACAAGATTTCATGTATGATTTAATATTCTAAAATTTTAAGTTCCAAGTGATATTGAATCATACAAATCAAATCCGAAATAACGTAATCATGATAATCAGGCTTTTTAATTGTTCTTCACATCTTCGGAAAAGTTAAGGGTAGGAATGAACCCAAACCTCCACATCTGCTCCTACACTCTTTACGTTAACTGTCTGCATTTCATTGTGTTTAGCCCAAATAATATTCCCACTGGTGTCCATGCTGGCCATAGGCTCTTCCCGGCCCAGTTTGACCATGATAGTTCCCTCATCACAGCCAGGCACAACCCTGTAGATGAAGAAGTTTTCAAATTCAATGTCATGAGGATACGATTAAAAGAGACCCTTTGGAGGTTTAAGATTAGAAGAAGTAGAGGAGAATATCAGCTGATGGAAAGATTGAAGCAAACAAGTTTTGTGATGCACAGTTTCTCAAATCAGTTATCAAACATGCAGACTTCATAAGAAGACTTGACGCTATCATCTCAACTCTACATAACTTCACAGGCAACGAGACTCACCGACGTGAACCTTTGCTGTGTCCAATAGCCCAAACTCTTTCAAGATCATAATTTAATGTGTTCTTCAGTCTGTAAGTGGATCAAATCAACATAAAATATTAAAATCAATGATCAATATATTATTAATAATCTCAATTACAATTTTAAATGAGTCTAACGTCTTATAAAGTGCACCAAGGCAAGCAATAAAATTTAGAAAAATAGAAAACAGAAGAACGGGCGACATTGTCCAATTTGTAAGTATCAAATTCAAAGGAGTCTCAAGTATAGACATTTGTATTTACCAATGAAGAAATGAACACTTTCAAAACTGAATCATAATAATGAAAGTGGCAAAAAGTAGCATATGAGCAAGGCACTTGAATGTCATGATGTTCAGAACACACTGCATTGTCCAAGGCACGGTAATATTAAAGAAGAAAAAATAATGCGTTCTTTGTTTTCTTTTGCTTCTTCTTTTTTTATTAAAAAAAAATGTCCTGACAAGAGAGTGATCAGATCATATGGGGGGAAAAAAATAAGAGATGAATGTGCATAACGAATAGTACCTATAAGTTGTTGAATGCCATATGCGCACTGTACCATCCTCTGAGCCAGTAATAATTACGGGAAGATCAGGATGAAAGCATACAGCAGATACACTGTGCGTGTGGCCTTCTAGAGTATGGACGCAACTTTTGGTCTGGTATAGTCCCATGCCCGTTTCATAGATTTCATCCATGAAAATGTGTCTTCTAATATCCATTGCAATTTGCCTTAATTGCATAAACTATCCCCCTGTTTTGAAAATATACACTTAAATCCAAACTATTAATTCTATTCAGAATATTTTAAAAAACATTTAAATAAGTTTTATTGCACTGATATGCCCTTTATCATACTTAATCCTAATTTTGAAGAATTTAAGGTTTTTATTTTTATTTTCTTTAATTTTATTTTTTTTTGCAAATAATTTTTTGTTTTTTTTTGTTTATATTATATTGGGACAAAAATTCAAGTAATTAGTTAAGGTAGATATAAAAAACTTAATTGAAAAATTGACTAATTTTGTTTATAGATATATATTTTACTAAATGTGTTTATAAACATTTGTGGCAAAAATATGTTTAGAAGTTTTAAATTATGAATTGAAATTACTCATACAATCTTTGAAACTCATATCACTTATACTATATGATAAAAAAAATGCATGTTTAAAATATGTTTTTAGGTTGCTATATAAAAAAAAAGGAATATGGTTTTTGATATTTTAAAAGAAACCTACATAAATAAGTTTTAATAATGAAAAGTTAGAGTTATAATAATGAAAAGTTAAAGTTATAATAATGAAAAGTCAAAGTTATACAGTTATATAATACACTGAAAATTAATAAATTCTATAATATATTAGAAAGTTTGAAATATATGTCTTAGAATTAGTTTTGTGTTGCATAAAAAATATTTTTAGAAATTTTTAAATAACTCTTATCTTAATGAAGGTATTTTAATCATAACAAGGTTGAAAATATGTTGTCTATCATATATTTTAAAAATAAAAAATTAAAATTTGTTTTGGAAAAAATCAGAACATCTTTTTAATATTTTATTAATTTTTTTCCTACAAAATTAAAGTGAAAAGAATATTGTCTTTTCATTAATGGCAATCATACTAATAAATCAAATTATTTTTTCACCCTTCATTTCACCATTTTATAAGTATTTTTCCAAATAATGAGCCGAACAGATTTTTTATAATTTTTTAATTTTAAAAGTTATTATAAAAAATTACTCTATTGAATTGTTTTAAAAACATAAAGACAGATAACAGAATTAAACAAGCCCCTCTTATATATATAAGTTAGTCAACCGTAAGTTTTGGGATAAAAGTTTTTGCTAAATCCGTGTTAGAGTCTTAATCATCCTACAAGAAACGTATGATAATTGGATGAAAACCTAAACAACTTCTAACAACGTGAAGCAACAAAATGTTAAAAACAAAATGCGACAAAAGTAGTGTTGCTTGATGATTAAGGAGCTGTTTGGGATATCTTATAAGCAGATTCTCTATAGTGATTTACTAAATATAAAATAAGTATGTAAGAAGAGTTTTGATAAGATTTATGTAGAACATGCTTGTTTAAGTAACTCCAAATGAGCCCCTAAAAACGAAAAAATAGTTTCAAAGCTCAATACCAAAAGAGTCTCCATAAAGTAAGAGGAAAAAGAAAGAGATAATTGAGTTTTGGGTGAACTTAATACTAAATTTTCTCTCTTTAATTTATAATATTTTAGGAGATTACAATACTTAATGTGAGACAAATGATTGAACTAAACTTATGACATATGACATCTGATATAATAAATAAGGCTGTGTTTGGGATCATATTTTGAGATCCCAAACTAACTTCTCATTTAGGCTAAAATTTTTTGTTTGGGATCTTAGTAAAACAAAAGAGTTTCATGAAAAGAAGTTTGTTTTACCTTAAAGTCATTTTTTGTAGCTTCTCTAATGTATTACGATGAGGTGAAAATTATACCTTCTCACTCGTCTCAAAAAGAGTTCTATTTGTATAGAAAATGACCATGGCACCCAAATTTATTTATTGTTATTTTTATTTGTTAATATAAAAATAATAATTAAAATATGATTTTGATTTTAATATTTTTCTTAAAATTATCTCATTATACACATATACTATATATAATAAAATTCATATATTTTTTTAGTCACTTTACATCTAAACTTACTTTTTCGTTAATTATTCAAACAAGTTTCAGTTTTTTTAAACTGATTTTTTTGCAAAAGCGAATCTAAATATAAATCATATCATACTATCTTATTTTTACCTAATTTGACTTTTACAAAAATCAGATTGACAAAAAGTAACTTCTCCTATTACTAGTCTAAATACACCCTAAACAAATAAACCTTTGACGAACTTTGGAATAAAGATTTTTTTGCCTATGTACAATACTACTTTGTTTTTGCCAACCTATATGTGCTATACTACTAAACTAAATTAATTTGTTATACATATATATATATATTGGCCAATTGCTATATATTGAATAATATTAGCATGTCACTAGTTGAAAACGATTTAACATTGCAAGAAATCAATTAAAAAGAGTGATCAAAATGAAATTAGAGAAAATAATGAGGACAATGAATTAAACATTCATTAAAATTATATGATTGGCATTAATTTTGCAGTCCTTCCAGCCCCAAATATAAGATTTATTTTGTAATACAATTTGTACATTAATTAAAAAAAAGACAACTTTCACGGCTAAACTAATTAATTAACATTATCTCCAATAAAATATAAAATACAATATGTTTTCTTCCTTTAATATTAATACTTCATGATATATGTCCTTGTATTCTTGGAAATGCTTGTTTCTTAGTTGGGGGGAAAAAAAACAACTAGTAATTCTGAAGAATATCATGCTTAAGACTCATAACATATAGCTGAATGCTAATTTGTCCCCCCCCCCAAAACTATGTTAAGTCCAAAGCCTTTTTTTATTTCTTTTTTCTCCTTTGCTTTTATCTATTTGTCTTCAATATTGTGCCATTTTATGGTGTTCACTCATTGATTGACTGGCCTATGGATTAACCACTTATAATTGGATTCTTATTGGATGTCGCCGAAGGGACTATAATGGATTCTTAAGTACCTAATTAAGTAAACAACATTACCTTATACCAGCATAAAACTTAAAATTTGAAAATGTGCATATTATATGTGTAACATTGCGTACATAACATATATAAAAACTTGATTTATCAGTATCCATATTACTAGCTGTCCAATTTAATTATTTTCAGTTGATAGAAAAGTATAAATTAATTTAATTAGAAAAAAATGTATACCTGATTATCTTTTCTATACTATTAAATGCATAACTAAAGGAATACTTCAAATAGAGAACATGTAAATGTGAGCATAACGTTTTTATACTGTTCAAATAGAGAACATGTAAATGTGAGCATAACGTTTTTATACTGTGATCAAGTTTCAAATATATAACGTTTTTATCTAGAATTTTTAAAAGTGCTTAACTAGCTTTTTTGAACACTTTTTTTTAAATTAACTCATGAGAAACTATGAGCTATGTATTTAGAAATTGAATTACTTAATTAACAATATTATTGATGCTGAATTTGGAAATTATCTAATTCATGAACACAAGCAACGAAATAAATAAAACACCACATACTAAATTGGGGGGGGGGGAAGATGTAATGAAGAGTACATCTTTAATGTTTTGGATACCTTTGAGCCAAACACCAACTTCATGTGTCCTTTGCCCCTCTCTGCTACTCTCAGTTTCTTCAATTTGTGCTTCCACATTGATAAACTCTTATTTGCAGTGAATTCTTAGTCTAATAAGTAAGATCAAATGGCAATTTTATGATTAAAAACTACTCCTCCGGTTCTTAATATAGGACCTAATTATTGAGTTAGTTTTGGTCCTAAATATAAGACTCATTTCTCATATTTATTAATTTTTTCTAAATTACCCATATGGATACTTCCTTAACCATAATCAAGTAGAAGAGGGAGAGAGGATATTAAGAAAGATAATTATGGTGTTTTAGGAAAAATGTGTCACTTTTCTTCTAATTAACTAACTTACGTAACTTTTTTAATCTAATCAAATTAATTAAATGGGTCTTGTATTAAAATAGGAGGAGTATTTGTTTTGTGGGAAATAAAAAAAAAATAATTGATCAAATTAGGAACTAACTATCATTTTCATTTTTTATAGTATTTTTTATCCTGTGAACCAGTTACTCATTTTATTTGTTTTTATCAGGTCTTAGGCCGAAAATTAAAGACACGAAAGCTGAGGCCCAGCTCAAGAGAATTGGATGAAGATTTTGAATAATGAAGTGCCGCGTTTTGATGAAGAGCCAGGTGCAAGAGGATTCTGTTATGGACCCTTGGGCAAGAGGATGATTGATGGGTTTTATGAACTGGCAAGTGGGAATCAATTGATCATCATCGTTCTTTCCGTCCTCCTGATCTCTTCCCTGCACCGTCATTTTTCTTTCCTCTCATCATCTCAATCTTCGTTCTGATCCTTCCATGGCACCTGCGATTTCATACTCAGTAGCTTTTCCACCCCTGTGATGCGAGGCTAGACACTGTGCTTTTGTGGAGAGGTGCTGGACCTGAGCTTCTGAACATCAGTGAGAAAGAGTTCGGTGATCTTTGGAGATTCAGACTAGACATCTGATTTGGGTATGCGAGTTATATGCTTTAATCCTTATGCTAGATTTATTTCGTAAATCTGGAACTGAACTCTCAAGATCTGTAGGCTTGCTTAGCCAGAGACCTCTGTGGATCCGAGTTGAATTTGCTTCTTCTTTCTTCTTTAATTTGGATATAATTGTTTCCTCAACCGAGTTGGTTGATGTTCTCAATTAATTTCAGGATGAATGCAAGTCTGTGTTTGTCATAGAAGAATGGATCCTCTGCTTAGGTTCTCCTAGGTTGAACATTTCGCACTCAGTGTTGATGTGTTGCAAGTAGCAGTTAGGCACTGATTCAATCTACGAGTTGTGGATTAATTGATAATTCAACTATTGAACTCTTAGTTTCATAAAACTAGGAAGGTCGCAAGCAATCTCCACAGAAGCATTATCAATCATTGTCTGTAACATTTCTGTTCACTAGTTTTCCATTTACTTTAGTTCCTTTGTTTTTACGATCGTTTTTAAATTTCAGAAATAATAGCTGGGAGGTCTCTCTTCTTAGGTAGAAACTATAATCTAAAAAATATATATATGTTACATTGCAATAGAAACCCATACTTGTTAATTTGATAATTTGTGTTTAATTGGACTGGTTAAGAACTACAACAAATTAGGCTCCTTGAGCCTTGACCTAGGCTGGACTCCATTTCTACATTTGGCTTAGTAATTTTTGAAGAGTAGAATGAAATGCTTTTCACGCGTCCAAGGCTTTTCCATTTATAACTTAGAGATTGCAAATTCTCTTCGAACTCATAAATAAACTTTGCTTCTTGTTTGGCACAAACACACAAATGCTTGTTATATCCCATATGATATCTCCCAGTTTCTCTATATCCGCCTCTCATTTTGATCTTTCAAACGATGGTAAGCCTACATTTGATCCAAAATCACACAGCAAAATGCTAAAGTTAGAGTTTTTTTCATAAATATTTTTCCGTTTCTTTGTGTGTTTTTTGCCCCCTTCAAAATGAAAGAACACCACATGTGTGGTAGTTTGGGTTTATCTCGTACACCAACAGATTGCAGTATTATTCATGAGTTTGCATGACAGTCGATGATGCATCTGATTATTCATGGAATGGTGAACATGCTGATGAGTTTCATCCCTCAAGGTGGGTTCGCCAAGGGGATCCCTTATCTCCATATTTGTTTGTAATTGCCATTGAACGTTTGGGGCACCTGATTCAGAGTGGCCTGGACTCTGGGGTCTAGCGACCTTTTCGGCTTAGAAAATGCGGTGCCGCCGTTTCCCATTTATTTTTTACTGATGATCTTATCTTATTTATGGAAGCGGACATGGAACAAGCAGGTATCATGAAGGCTATTCTGGATGATTACTGTGCGGTCTCGAGGCAGAAAGTAAATGCTAATAAAACTCACATATTCTTTTCACCTAACATCAATCAGACTAGAGTTAAAGAGATCAGTGACTTCTTGGGTTTCACTCCTACACTTGATCTTGGCAAGTATCTGGGTATGTCCATCATTCATAAAAGAGTCACTAAGTCGTCTTATAATGCGATTTTGGATAAGATAGACGGTAGGTTATCTTCTTGGAAAGCGAACAATCTATCTTTGGCTGTTAGAACTACCTTAGTCTCTTTGGCTATTGCAGCTATGCCTTCTTATGCAATGCAAACCATCCCTCTCCCAAAAGATACTTGTGATAGAATTGACAAGAAATGTGGAAACTTCCTTTGGGGTAGTAGTAATTAGAGTCCCAAGATTCACTTGGTGTCGTGGGACAACATTTGCAAAAGGAAAGCGGATGGAGGGCTTGGTTTACGACGAGCTAGGTACCAAAATGATGCATTCATGATGAAATTGGGCTGGTCCTTGATCAAGCAAAAAGACCTACGTGGATTAAGTTCCTACGTGAAAAATACAAGTGCGGTGATGATGTCATTCCCAAAGTTAAACGTCACAAAGTGGCTTCTAGGACATGGTCTGGTATCCAAACTAATTGGGAAAAAGTGAAGGAGGGTTTGGCTTGGCAGATTGGTGATGGAAAGTTGGACTCGTTTTGGCGGGACGCTTGGATTTCACACCTTGGCAAGCTTTAGGACCTGGTGTCAGAGGTTCCAACGAATTGCTTGGATTGGAAGGTGAATGACGTGTGTCAGCGTCGGGGTCGTGGGATTGGAATAAATTCGATGATCTTCTCCTGAATTATGTCGTTGAAGCTATTGCTAAGGTGCAGTGTCATGGTGGTCAGGTAGATAACCTGGTTTGGCGATGGTCTTTTAATGGGTCCTTCTTGGTTAAGTCGGCCTATGATCACATTAGTGGACGGAGCATCTTGATTCACCGTAGCATTTGGAGACTGCTATGGAAGCTTAAAGTCCCACAGCGTTATCGTTCTTTTATGTGGTTATGTGTTGATGATCGCCTTCTTATAAATGAAACCAGGATCCGCTGAGGTCTTCATGATACCAGCTTGTGTAGTATCTGCGGGTCTGTTCAAGAATCTGTGATACATTCTGTCCAGGACTGTCGAGTGCTGAAACATTTGTGGTGTTCGTTCATTCCTCAATGCATGCAGTCGTACTTCTTTGCACCTGAAAAATCTTTTGAATGGCTAACCTGGAATCTCAGATCTTCGGTTAAACTCCATGGTCTCAAGTGGAGCTGGTGGTTTGCGGTGATGAGTAGACATCTCTGGCTTGCACGAAATGATCATATTTTCAATGGAACTTCTGCTTCCTATGCAGAAATCATTGAACGGTCTAAGGTTGTTCTCTCGTGGGGATTCGTTGATCTGGTTTCATGCAAGGATGCAGTGCGAGGTGAGTTTCGTTGGGCTCCGCCTATGGAAGGTACCTTTACGTTTAACACGGATGAGTCCTTTAGTGCTACCTCAGGTACTTGCTCTTGTGGAGGCCTTGCTCGTAATGCCTCTGGGAAGTTTGTTCATGACTTCATGTATAAGTTCAGAGTTGGCTCTTGTTTTCCAGCTGAGGAATGGGGAGTTCTATGGGCCCTCAAGCTTGCTTGGGAGTGGGGTTGGCGCTCCCTTACTATTGAAAGTGACTAGCATGAGCTGCTGAACTTAGTACAGGTTTTTTGCAGGATCACCCAAATTTTAGCCTATTGACTGAAATTCAGAGCATGCTAACTTGGTCGTGGGATGTGATGCTTGCTTACTGTGATCGGGAGGCAAACATAGTTGTTGATGTCATCGCTAACGAAGCTCAAATCCTAGCTGCCAATTTAGTGATCCTGTTTGAGCCTCCATCGTCCTGTCACCATTTGCTACAGAGGGATAGGGCTGGAGCTTCTTTTCATACTGTTGTCAGTCCTTAGTTGTTTGTAGTTTTCCTTTTCTCATAAAAGAAAAGAGGCAATATCGCATGCATAAAAACTTTATTTAATTAATTTATCAGCATCCATTTTACAAGCTGCCCAATTTTTCAGCTAAAAGAAACATAGAGATAAATTTAATTAGAAAAATATGTACACCTGATTAGAGGACACGTAGCTGTGAGCATAATATTTTTATATTGTGATGAAGTTTCAAATAAATTCAATATAATATAGATTTCACACATCCAAAATTTTTAGAAGCGCTTAGCTTGGTCTGAGCAACATTTTCTTTTTTTTTCAAAATGACCAATTAACAGCTTTAAATTAACTCATGAGAAACTACTGGGCAAAGTATTTAAAACTTGAATTACTTAATTAACATTATTGATGTTGAATTTGGAGATTATCTCATTCATGAACAGAAAAAATCAAATAAATTAAAATACCACATAATAAATACGAGGAAAAAAGAGACAGGGAGAGAATAGATGTATTAATTGAAGAGTACCTCTTGAATATTTTGGATGCTTTGGAGCCAACACCAACTTCATGTGTCCTTTCCCCCTCTACTACTCTCAGCTTCTTCAATTTGAGCTTCCACGTTCTTCTTCATAGCTTCAAGCCTTTTCCATTTATCATTCAAAGATTGCATATTCTCTTCAAACTCATAAATAAACTCAGCTTCTTGTTTGACGCAAACACACAAATTCGTTGTTATATCCTATATGATATCTCCCAGTTTCTCCATATATATCAGCTTCTCTCACTTTCGATCTTTCAAACGGTGCAAGTTAAACTTGCATTTAAACCAAAATCAAACAGCAAAATGTTAAAGTTAGAGTTTTTTCATAAATATTTTGTCATTTCTCCGTGTGTGTGTGTTTTTTCCTTCAGAACAAAAGAATAGCACATGTCTGATAGTTTGGGCTTACCTCGTACACCAAGAGATTGTAATATTTTATGAGTTCGCATGAGATAGTCGATGATGCAAATTGGTAGGATTTGAAATGAGGATGATGATCTTTTATTTCTTTAATTTTGAAAAGTAAATTGAAGCATCTAATGTCTTACTTGATCTTTATTTTTCTTTGATGAGATGGACATTTATTTATTTTTAAGAATCATCATACAAAAGATCGTCATTCTCAAGTTGGCAATGAAGCAATGAATATTTTTTGTTTTGAAATGTGAAAATTACGTGTTTTCTATGGCTTCAAGTTTTGGTAAGAGTTTGGTTCTTAATTTGAAGTTTTGCTGCTGGATCAAATCTTATATTGCTAGGTGTTACATACATACATATAATAGGCGGCTAAGGCTTTTACCGCTAAACATTAGATAAATAATTAAATTAAAAAGAGTCTCACTCTGTTATTGGTCATGGATTGATAATCATTTGACTTGACCTAAAAGACTAGAATCACAATATATTATTTTTGAAAGAATGACATTTAAATCCTAAAAGAATAAATTAATGATAATTGGCTCCTCGGAGAAAAATTTTCTGAAAAAATATTGAGACATTTGCAAATAGGATTACCAATTGCACATTAGAAGTTGTACTTCAAACTTAAATGCCCTATCTGCAGTTAAAATTCATCAATTTATAATTGTCCAAATCAAATATTTGTAACTTTTTAAATTTCTTTCTCAAAAGTCTATAATATACATTTATATATGATATCATCGAGTCCCTCTCTACAGTTAAAATTAAAATAACTATTGTGAATTAAAGTCCACTCAATCAAATGGGGAAATGAAATAAAAGAAAAAAAGAAAATTAATTAGTTTTAATTAAAAATCATATAACTTAGATAGTCAGTCAACCAGTACAACATTACAAAACATTGACAATAATGATTATTGTAAATAATATTTAGGCACACGAATATAATGTCTCACTAGTTCGCCGTGGTGGCTTCTACTAGTTATTATTAGTGTTATTTGCGCTAAATTCCTTGCTGTCAATATTCAGATACAAAAAGCAAAAGTCAAGAAATCAGTGATTAGGCATCCCAAGATGAAAACAAATAAGGCAAGAAAAGCATTAATTTTGAGTATTGTGCAAGCTAAAAATTCCATATATTAGACATGGGGACCAATATATACAAGCACTAATTCTAAAGGGAAAAAATAAAGGGAAAAAGAGAGGACCGGACCTACGGCTTGTGGTCTGATTTGGTTTAAGTGTTAAACTAGTTATGGAGTAAACCAATATCCACTTGGTTAAACATGTAAAAATTGGGTTGAACTGATTTGAATGATTATGTCGCTATTTGTTCCATTTTTTCTCATTCAACTTCTAATATCTCAATACTATATATTTAAATGAACTTTAATGATGATTTGGCATCAATGATTATTAATTTTAGTTATTGAAGAATGGTAAAGATGAACAATCTTAATGTTGTTATACTTTATTATTGTTACAATCAAACTATTGTTGCATTTACTTGTATCTTGTTATAATGATTATTAATATTGTTGTATTTTGTATTTTTAATTAAATTATACTATTTTAATATAATTGGTTTGATCCCGAGTTAATCCTAATTTGACCCATTGACCTTTGAATCATTACCTTGACCAATTTAGTGTCCGGTCCACTTTTTTGTCCTTTCTGAAAAATTGTTAGAAGCGCATCCATTAATAAATAAGTAGAAACATACCACCATTCTTGGCAGAATAAAGCAGGAAAAACAAATTGGACCCCAATATACTTGGCAGAATAAAGCAGGAAAAACAAATTGGAAGCAGGAAAAACAAATGGACCCCAATATACAATATCACCGAGCAAGAGACTTGCAAGTTGAAACAGTTTTAGATAGAACAAAAGACTATTGACCTTAAGCAATTAACTACACGGAACTGAAAGCAGAAGGATGGTAATTAATTGGCAAATAAAATAATGGCTGGATAATACTGGCAGCCTAAACTAAAAGAAGAAGAAATAAGGCAGCAGGATCAAGATTGAGAAACTCATTAATAAACAGAAATGAATCATCAATATGAAAATATCATTCAAAATCTATTGAAATCTGTACGATTTATAAGAAATTAAATGAATAATGCGTCTCACTTTAGATTCAGTGCCAACAGAAAACACACACATAAATAAGCCCTCAATTTGTTCTAAAAGTCGTACAAACACATTAATATAATGCTATAATAATACAGAAAGGAATCCTAAAATAAAACTCCTCATCAATTGATATGTTTTGGTTTGGTTTTGGATTTGTTTTAGGATATGTTTTGGTTTTGGTATTTGCTTATAGTCATATATTGGGCAGCAGATACTAAGGCTTGGAATGCAATGGTCTTCTTTTGAGTTTAGGGGCTCCTTTAATTTGGGCTTGCTAGGCCTTTGAACATATTTGACTGCATATTTTTTCACTTATTTGAAATCTAGTTGGATTTTTGATTTTTTTGCTATTACTATGCTTCATTAATTTCCTAGTGTTTTAAGTAATTAACTATGAATTAATACTTGGTTTTGGTTTTGGTTTTGTATTAGGAAGTTCGCCTTTACTATTGTACGTGCATAAATGCCAAGCTTGCTGGTATTCATAATTCCTAAATGACGATCACACCTAAAAAATTATAAGCTGGAGCATTTTAAAATTTTTTTTATAAATTAATTTTTTTTGCATACATTTTTTTTTGGGAAAATTGCAAAAAAAGACTTTGGAATTGCAAAAACGTAGATAGGGACCCTTGACAACTTCACTTTGGGTTTTGACAAGAATAATATGCCCTGAAGTTGTCAAAACCCAAAGTGAAGTTGTCAAGGGTCCTATCTGCGTTTTTGCAATTCCAAGGTCTTTTTTGCAATTTCCCCTTTTTTTTTCATTTACATCCCCAATTAATTAAATTATATGCCTTTCTGTTCCCAACTAATTAAATTATATGCCTTTCTGATCTCCTTTTCCCACTCATCCTTTCTATAAATAAGGGTATATTTATTAAAAAAATACACTTCTTACGTATATTCATTTAACTAATTTTAACTTACTTTTTAGTTAAAATAATAATTCAATTATCTGTAACTAATAAAAAGAATATAAAAAAGTAACATATATTCATGATTCGTCTGGCGCACCTTTACAAGATTTGAAATTAACTTGTCCTAAAAAATGAAAGTTGGTCAGAGTTCAATTCTTACCTTCACTTTTGAGTTGCTTTGGTCTCTTGATCCTCACACAAATGAACTGGTCATCCATCATAATTTTTAATTAGCACTTAGTAATAGAAATATTGTAATCAATTATGTATTAATTTAAATCATTTTTCTTTGTTAAATTTCCAGATAATTACAAATAGTTGCAACTAGTTATGGTTTGCAATGATCATTATCCGACTCAAGTCATTTCTTTGTTCCAAATTATCCGACTCAAGTTTGGAAAAACTACATAATTAGCTGTTTATAATGAGTTCTTGAAACATCTGGCCCTATCATAATTAAAAGAATTAATTTTATTAATGCTAATATTTAGTTGTTAAAGGAATATTAAAATTAATTTTACGAAAGATATTTTGATTGAAAAATAAATATTTCGTTTCCTTGTTATTACATATTATTTATATAAATAATTATTACGTAACATATAATTTTACGTTAAAATATGAATACGAGTTCTTAAATTCCCAAACCACGTAGCTTAGATTCTTTCACTGTTAGATTGGTCAAAAATCTTAATTTATTGAATTAATGGGTAAGATCTAAGCTTGAATTATTATGTTTCTTATTGTATGATTTTTCCTCTGAGGCTGGCGTTTTCGCCTTTTTAATTTTCAAAAAAGAGATGTTTTCAAAATGCGAATAATTTCAGTGAATTGTTGATCAATATTCAGAGTCTTATTATAACCCAGAAGAAAAGGAAAAACGCAAAATAGATTATTGACCAATGATCTCTGTACGTACAGAAGGGTGTAATGGTGAATCAAAGAGTTTACACAAACAGGAAAGTACAATAAAAATACAAAAGTAATAGTACACACGCCATGTTTGGTGGTCCTTTAATTTATTTTAAAAAGAAGCTAATCAACCTTTCAAGAAATCAGAGGCGCTGTAAGGACCAACGAGGAAATCCAATCCCACCGCAGTAAACAGATCTGCAAATTATAAAAAGCCAATTAACTGAAGAAACAATAAATAATTTCTTGAAGAGAAAAGAGATGAAGGAATCACACTCAAACATTTGCACCCATACATGATCACACGATGACATGGCTACCCTTCAGCATTCAGTAAATAAAGCATAGGGCTGGGCCAGCATTTTGACATATGTCAAAAGCAATATGCTTATGTTTTATATCTATAAAGCGTAAAATTATATTACGTCATAAAAATTAAAAGAACGGTAAAGAATAATGTGTGCGTTGATGTTACCAATGTGTTTTACCTTGAAAATCCATGTTGACGTCATCCGACCTGAAGGGCTGAAATTTTGATTGGAAATTGTGTTTGGCGTCCCATTCCAAACTGTTCCACCAATCTTTCTGTCCGCGGATAATTAGTTGTCTGGCAGAATTGGAATGAAGTGGTAGCCTTTTCAGATTTGGACATAGTCCTATAGTGATGGTTTTTAGGGAAGGAAAAGACAAGGCGGTCTTATGGATGCTCTGAAGCTTTGGCATTCCATACAGATATAGGTTTACAAGAGAAGAGAATACATAAGAAGAATCCTCATTCTCATCTTCCTTTATCACTTCCTCCACTGATGAGCAGTAGACAATGACAAGTAGTTGAAGCTGTGGAGCATGCTTGAGCCATGTGACATGTGTTAAGGAATCACAACCAGAGATAATCACGCTTTGAAGCATGCTTAGACAACAAGTGTCATCATAAATACCAGAATAATCTTTCAAACCAGATAATTCAAACAGACCCAATTGTTGGAGGTGATTCATTTTTGAAACGCATGCCAATAATAAAGGCATCTCAATGGTGTCCAAATCACGCAGGCGAAAAGCATATATACAATCTTGCAATTTGCCTGACTGAAGTAACTTGTTGAGGCCTTTTTCTGTTTCTATTGCAACCTTTATTTCCTCAATTTTTGGCAAAGATTCCACCTCCTCCAGGAATTCTCCCTCTGCTTCGCTATTTTCTCTAACTCCCCGCCGGCAAGCAACTCTCAACACTCTTAATTGTTGAAGACTTGATATCACTCCCAATAGAATACTTGCAATATCACCATCTCTCAAGAACAAATTGAGAACCTTCAAATTCTTCAAATTCTTCAAATACTTCAATTCCTTGGGACACTCAGATCCATCTATGTTTAAACAAAGATATTCCAATAGAACCAACTCACCAATTTCTGCAAGTTCACGTATATCAGGACAACGTAATTCTAACACCTTTAATTTGCTCATGCATTTGAGGTTTTGCAAATGTTGTATACCACAACGCCTCAACAATAATGTTACTAAATTGGGATAAGTTACAGGTGATACATGTTGTGCTTCCCTGTTCATAATTGAAATCCTCTCAACAATTTTCTGTTTTTCAACATTATCACGGGATGTTGTTATCGCATCTTCTTGTACAAGAACCCTTTTAATTCTTTTATTTTGGTCACAAGATAACCACAATGCCATCTCTCGAATCATATCATGCATCTTAAATGAACGACGCAAAACAACATCATCTTCAACACTCTCCAACAAGCAACAAAGCTTCAACTTTGCAATCACAGATTGACCATCATTGCGAATGTCTTGTATGCTTTTTGTCATATCTCTACAAATAAACCCCTCCCCTATCCATTTATCAATGATATCAGTGACCCAAATCTCATAGTCTTCTGGATATAATGCACAATACAAGAAACAGTTTCTATGAGTATCATCTGGCAACTGATCATAGCTCAACTTGAGGGTGGAAAAAACTTTTGTCTCCAAATCTGTAGTGGTCCATGGAGAACTTGTCAACTTATTTTTTGAGGACTCCCATGCTTTAACATCTTTCACACCAGCCATGGCACTTCCTAGCACAGTTAACGCAAGCGGCAGCCCTCTACACTCTGCTGCCATTTCTTTTGCTAAGACTTTGATCCTAGGGTGTGAGTTTAAAGTCTTCTCACCAACTTTCATATAAAATAACTCCAAAGCTTCTTTTTCATTCAAAAAGTCCACTTTGAATGACTCTTGAGCTTGCATTTTTTCACACACATCCTCCACTCGTGTTGTGAACAACACTTTGCACTCAAAGTTTGAATCTTCTGGATGTGGCACCCCCACCAAATTCAAGTCCAATCCCTTCCACACATCATCCAGTAATAAAGCAAATTTTATCTGCTTCAACACACCCAAAATCTTTGAAGATTTTTCTTCTTGATTATTGCAAGAACTCCAAGTAGCATTTCCAATTCCTACTGATTTTCTTATATTGTCCATGATTGCATCCAAGTTAAGCTCTTTGGATACCACCACCCAAATCACAAGAAAATCGGGCTTTCTCTCCCCAAGTTCATTGCTAATTTTCTTCAGTAAGTTGGTCTTTCCAATCCCTCCAGTTCCCCATAAACCTATGACACCAACATTATTTGCTTCAATACTACTCCATACCTGATGAAATATCAAATCTTGCCCCACTGTCTTATCAACAGGTATTTGACCAATTCCTTTACATGGTGGCTTGTGAGTAATTTGATAATCCTTACCAAACCTCTGTCCCTGGGTTGTTAGATCAGCTACTTCAGTGAGCATCTTGGCAACCTTCTTTCCCACCTTGTAGCTTGACTTGCAATTCTTGGGACAACATTTACTTAGGCATTTGTTTTGGATTTCTTGGGCTCCTTGATCTAGATTATCTTCTACTTCCTGTGAATACAAAATCATTTAGGTTGATATTTCTTTTCCCCTGTTTTTCTGAATCTTTACATGAACCAGTTAAGTACACTTTCATATCAAGTTTTGATATCGGGATAAGAAATTACATATCTTAATATAAATGAATGAATTTTTTTGGCCAAATATGAATGACAGTTTTTTTGACCGAAAAAGCTGAACGATATTGTTAAAGATTTTGGTTGGGGTTGCTTGGTTTCATTTTGGCAAAACAGCTTCTTTTCTTTTATAATTTTAAAAACGAAAAATAAAATACATATTTGAAAATGGTTTTTGAACGATAAAAAAATAAAATATGTTTTGTAAAAAAAAAAATCAGTTTAATATTTTATTATTTTTCTGTTCAACAAAATGATAGTAGAGGTAGAAGAGATTGTATTTTTATTAGGGTTAAAATATATTTAATACCCTAAAATATTTTATAAAGTGTATTCAGTATACTAAATATCCTAAAATATTTTAGATCACAAAAAAAGTAGAGTAATGTCGCCTTTCAATTAACATTCTACTAATGTTGGTTTTCTCCTTCTAAGAAAAAGCTTCCACCTCATATGAGCAACAAAAGTACGCTTTCTCTCTCTCTGCGCTCCCTCCCTCCATATATTTATTTCTACGTACTTTTCTTTTAACTAAATAATTGGACAACTTGTAATATGGATACTGATAAATCAATTTTTTATATACGCAATATGCACGCTTTCAAATTAAGTTTTAATTATGCTAATATAAGGTAATTTTGTTTACTTAATTATGGTCTTAAGAAAGATATCATCTTTATTTTACATCATATACCCATTAAAATAATTATTTAAAAAATAAAAAATAAATTAAATCTGTATCATCTAAATTGTACCTAGATTGTCCAGATATAATGAGCTTGGGGTACTCACCACTTTGATGAGCACTGAAATTAGTTCCGTTTTTATACTGTGATAAAATTTCAAATAAATTCAATATAATATGAGTTTCACACTTATCCGAAAAATTTTAAATGTGCTTAATTAGATGGGTTTGAACTAACACATTTAAATAAAATTATCATAAATTACTAGGCTAAGGAATTACGTAATTAACAACATCATTGATAGCTGAATATGGAAATTATCTAATTCATGAACAAAAAAAATTAAAGCAAATAAAAACACCACATACTAAATAAAGAAAAAAAAAGAATAAATGTAAAATGAAGAGTTCGTACCTTCTGAATGTTGTGGATACGTTGGAGCCAAAGATCGACTTCATGTGTCTTTTTCCCCTCTTCAGTGCGCTCAGCTTTTTCAATTCGTTTTTCCACATCCTTCTTTTTAGCTTCAAGCTCTTCCCATTTACTTTTCAGAGATTGCAGATTCTCTTCCAACTCACAAATAAACCCAGCTTCTTGTTTGGCGCAACCACACAAATACTTTGCAATATCCCATATGATATCTCCCACTTTCTCCATATTTGCTTCTCACTTTTGATCTTTCAGACGATGCTAAGCTCGCGTTCATCCAAAATCAAACAGAAAAATGCTAAAGTTAAAATTCTTTTCAATAAATATTTTTCCCTCAAAATGAAAGAACCCCACATGTTTGGGCTTACCTCATACACCAAGAGATTGCAATATTTATGAGTTTGCATGAGACAGTCGATGATGCAAATGGATAGGATTTGAAATGATGATGATAATCCTTTTATTTCTTTAATTTTGAAAAGTAAATTGCAGCATCTTATTCCTTACTTGATCCTTATTTTTCTTCGAGATAGACAATGATTTATTCTTATTGCTGCTTTGATTTCTTTCTTTTGCTTTTGTCTTTTCTCACATGAATGAACAAGTCAGGAATAAAGATCACCGTTCTCGAGTTGGAGCAATGAATCTTTTTGTTTTGAAATGTGAAAAGTACGTTTTCTATGGTTTTAAGTTTTGATTAGTGCTTGATTCTTAATTTGAAGTTTTGCTGCTCAGATCAGGTCAAGAATCAGAATTTTTAATTTGCACGGAGACGGACCAATGATATAGAAGGCATTGTTTTTATTCTTTGCCAACGATATCGAAAGGCATTGTTAATTGTTACATATATATATGTATATATATAATATACTTCTAAGCTTTTCAGCTCTAAATATTGAGATAAATAATTAAGTTAAAGATATTCCCACTCTATTATTGGTAATGGATTGATAATCATTTGACTCAATTTAAGAGACGAGAATCATACTACTTCCAACTTTTAATATAAGACTTAGTTAACTAATTTGAAGAAATTAAAAAGGTTACTAAATTATTTTGAATTATTTGTAGTTATTATTTTTCTAATTAATTTGCCTCACTTATAAATTGATATACAATATAATAACACAGATAAGAATTTTAAAAGGATCATATAACATATGCTATAATTAAGTAAAGTAGTAACTTTCTTAATTTCTCCAAATTAGTTAATTAAGTCTTATATTAAAAATCAGAGGTAGTAATATATTATTTTGGAAAGAATGACATTTAAATCTTGAAAGAATAAATTAATGACAATTGGATGCTTAAAAATTTTTTAAAAAATATTGAGCCATTTGAAAATAGGATTCCCAATTGCAAATTAAAAGTTATATTTCAAACTTAAATGTCCTATCTGCACCAATTAAAATTCTTCAGTTAGAAATCTAACTCTGTCATTTCTAATTGAATATTTCTTTAGTACTCCTTTGATCTTTAATATATGACTTAATTTGAGAGTTACTATTGATCATATAAATAAGATCTATTTTACATGTTTACCAATTTTTCTCAAGTTAACTCTATCAATACTCCCTCAACAATAATTAGGTAGGAGAGGAAGGAAGAGAATTAAAGAAAATGATTATGGTGTTTTGAAAAAAAAAATCATGTTAACTAATTTAACTAACATCCTTAATCTACTCAAATTAGTTAAATATGTCTTAAGGACTAGAAAAGTAGATAACTAGATGCATTTTCATATATAATCATGGTGACCAATGATAGCCACACTTTGAAGTATGGTTAGATGACAAGAATCTTCCAAACAGGACAATAAAGTAAGGATACTTTCGTCTTTTTAGACATAAAATTTTAGTCAAGGGGGTACAGTGATATTTCAAAGTTTTGAGAGGGGGGTTTGATTGATATTAATTGACTATTGAGGAGGTTTATTGAAATTCTCCCTGTATTATAAAACTGATGAACCAAGCAAGCGCTGCCGCATGCAAAATGTTGAGTGAGAGAGGGGTGAAAAATGGGCAAATCAATTAAGAGTTAGGAAATTTCATCTTTCATGCAACGGTCCACATCAAAGTATGCATAAATTATTGGAAACAGGAAACACGGCTGAATTACAAAAGCAAGAAATTAACTTAGAAACGAAAAAAGAAGGGTGGGAAACAAAATTATCTTACTATGTATTATTAGAAAGACATGATACGGTTTGAAGAGCTTGAACAAATCTCAACGGAAACAAGATTCTGGGAAAGAATCTTTATTTTTTACTGTAAAAGGTTCGAGTTTCAATCCAAAAAGAATATCAATAATCAACATTTTTAGTACCAATATTACCACCTAGAATTTAAACGATCAATCATATCATTAGCTCAGTTTTCTACTTTCAAAATGGGACAAGCCTATCGAGGTGAGAATCCTCAGAAGAATGCTATATGTAAGATTACAAAATGTAAATTGTAAACTGACCCTATGCTATACTGGTATACCGTTATACCACAATCAAGATGACCAAAGTCGGCATTCTACCAGGAAATGAGAACAATCGATCTCCACAATCTCAACATTGGCCTCCGTGACTGAAACCTGCATATTTAAATTCAATTAAACAAAAATGATAATGGAAACTGACAAAAAAAATCATTTGAGTTCCACGTAGCCATCTAAAGACACGCAATGCATATATCAGCTCGATACACAAATGCAATGATGTAGTGTTGTCAAGGACTATATCCATATGTTCTATTTTTTTTGTCCTAAACGTAAGACTCATTTATATAAGATCTACTTTGTAAGTTAATTTCTTCATTAAAATGGATTTTATATTAAAGACTGAAGGTAATATATTAAATATTGACCAGCACATAGTAATATATTCCAGTGAGACAAAACAATACGATTACATATTATGATCCATTATTATTTTATTGAAGTTGGAGTCCTTTTTAGTTGATGAAAACATATTTAAGACTCTCCGTGTTAGGTAAGCAAGCAGTACCAGATCCTGGCTGAAATTTTTTCAATGAATACAAAGATGCATGATCAGGATATTCAAGTGGAATCCAATATAGTGTTTTATCTTATTCTTACCTCATATACATCCACTATAGCTGGAACCGATTGTCTTGATGAGACCTAGTGATGTGGAGTGAGCACTGTCAACAAAAGAGAAAACAAAGTTAAGACTGAAGAAGCAACGAATCCTTCCCTATTAAAATAGAAATAGGTATGCCTTTATGATAAATAAACATCGTTTAAAGGTCAATAATCTAATGAGTGGATTACAAGACGCTATAAAGGTAACAGTAGCAAGCAGTTAGGGAAGAAAATAAAAGGCCTGTTCAGGAGAAATTTAATTTAACTAAATGATGACAGAATTATTATGGATGGATCCAGAGTTTCATGAATGTACAATATGATCAAGGCAGAGAAAAGCACTTGAGTGGACTATAAAAAGTTAGTCAAAGCCCGATTAAAAACTTTTTGAAGATATAATTTCTAACCACGGAAATATCTTGATTTAAACCTGATCTTAGAGAGCAGCTAGATCTACAAAAAAATATTTAGCATCAGTCAAATCCAGTTGGTTGATTACCCTCAAAAAGTTTTTGATTAAATGCAGTAATGCACATTTAGCAGCCAACTGTTCCTTATCCCAAGCCAAATAGTTGCAAAAATTTATGAAAAATCAAATCAGAGTTATTTATAGTTGAGTAGTGGTTCCCCACTCTTCATCAGCCCCGTTGCCATTGACGAGTACTGCACCATCTGAAGAATCAGCATCCACCACAACTGCCTCCTCTCCATTCTGTTCCTCCTACTTTTCCTCTGCGTTGAGCTCTTCTTCATTCTGTTCAATCAACTGCAACAAAATGGCAACTAATTACACAAAACAACACTCTAAGGCCAACTCTTAACATTTTTGGAAATCTACAGTTTTACACAACAAAAATAAAAAACAGAAAGAAACACCTCTTATCTGGTTCATGAATTTTATTTTATTTTTGTGAACTGATTCATGTGAGGTTATATCTTTAAATAGCATACCTCATGATTAGAATCTCCATTCTCACGAAGCTCTTCCCCTTCTTCAACCTGCATGCTTCTGAAAGCGTTGACAAGGGTAAGACATGACTTTCGAGCATGTTTGGCATACTCTGCAAGAGGGTAATCGCCCCTCATATACCAGGAAAAGAAAATACAAAGAAAGATTCAATGTAGTTCTTATTATTCTGAAATGCTTTGAATGAGAGGTAACACAAACAAAACATTGAAATTGAGCACTCTCACATTCTAACCTTGTCCCTACAGCTTTAGCTTCAACAGCAATCGCAACTTGCCAATCTTCAAACAAATTAGGAAACTCTTCAAGATCAGCCAATGACTCGGCAGCTTTGGGGCTAACGGCTAACCTGCGATGAAAGCATTGACATATATACCTATGAAATACATTAGTTATCTTTAATCAATTCTTCCGTTAAGATGACAAGCCTCCTTGTAAGGGTGCCTGAGAATAAATTCTACACACAATAACAAATGTCATCCAGGCAGTCTTAGTGCACTAAAAGTATGATACATTTGAAGTAGAATTACCCTATGGAGATCTTTTCTCCAAATTGCTAAAATCTCTGAGACCTTGCTTGGGAGATAAGACCGTGCCATTAAAGCAGCTTCAGGAATCCGATTGCTGCAAAGGCACAAGAGAGTTATGTAAAACCAAATTTTAGTCCAACCTATTTCTTACTTGTGTTACTGCTTTATGGAAGCAAAACGGCATAACTAAAGAAGATTACCTCTCTACCAACAGTTGAAGGCAGTCTTCAAGTTTACCCAACATGAACACGCAAAGGAATGCGACATTGTTCTTCCCTCGCTCTTTAGCACGGGTTGCAAGATTTGATATTCCCTCAGCATCTCCTAAAGAAGAATGTAGCAGTAACAATCCACTCAAGTCCATTGCATTCCCTGAACATTCTTCAGCCATTTCTAACTGCAAGACCATAAAATACAGTGAGTTGCGGTAAAACTGAAATTCCCAACAAGGATCATACATGTTAATTATACATTAGAATGAGATCTAAAACTAAAGCATCTGAACACAACTTGTCAATAGAAATTTCACCCAAACTACCTTCATTTGGTCCTAACTGCTTGCTCTGTAACTTCTTATAGCCTAGAAGGCTCAATAAGGCATACAGAGGCATCATAATGTTCAGAAGCACATTATAAAAACTGAATTTGTTTGAACCTTTTTAAGAGAGGATCACTTTTCTAAAATCTAATAATGCTTGTTTAAGCTTTTAGAAGTAGCCAGAATCTCTAAAACAAAAAAAAAAAAAGCGCTTGTTTTTGGTTATTTTGCGCAGCTACCTTGAGTAGGTTCTGAAAATAATCAGATATAGTAAATGGGAGGGAAAGTTCATGAAAATACAAAGATATGATAAAATTTGAAAATCACTAAATGCTAAATCATTTCCACAAACAGAAAGAGACGAAGATATCATAAAATCTGAAAATTACAAATCATAAATCATTTTTTAATGATTAAAACCAAGTGCAAAATAGTTTGCTTTTTATAAAATCCCTAGGCAATAGATCACTTCTCACAATGCCGCATTAAACAAACAAGGCCTTAAAAATGCAGTTTACCCAAGCATTGGAGATAAAACAGTGCCAACTCTTTTCACTAAAAAAACACCTTTCCAGCAAACATAGCCAACTCTACCAGCTGCTTCCATTTAGACTCACTTTGCACTTCTCCTGCAGTACTCTACAAAAAGAATATGAGAGTTATATTAATCAAAATATAAACTGATTTCTTCCATGAAAGCAAGCAAATCTAGTACCCAACTTAACAATTTTGCATGTTTATAGATAATATGATTGTATGCATATTACATGAACTTACCTTTGCCACCTCCAGTCTCCCGAGCTGCATGGCTAATTCAAATCTGTAGTCAGGATGAGTTGCCACTTCAAGAGCATCCTCTGTGGAAATAATAAGGACCGTGTGGCATATACAACATTATTTTGCATGAAAGTAAGGAAAATGTAGCAGCAGATTATACAAGCTTGTTATCGAGGTTTGGAATCATTAAAGCATGGAAAGCAAAAATATGATAATGTACAGAATTGATACTACATATTCACATAAGAGACGTTTCTATTAATGAGAAAACAGTATTACTTGGGTCAAAATTTTTGCAATCACACATAACATGCACTTGCAGTTTCTAGCAATGTGGGAAATGTACTTAGGGGATTAGCATGTACATCCATGTTGCTCAAAAGACTTTTAAGGGGGGCAAAAATTGAGAATGTCTGCACTGAGTTGCAGAAAGTGAAGCGTAAAGCGTTGTTTTGTCATTATTTGCTTTTACATAGTTCTATGAAGCAAGATTGTGTTACTTAAAGCGTTTTTCTTTTCCTAAATCAATGTAATTTCTCACACAGACAAAAATGGAAATTGTTTATCCCCCAGCAACACCAAAAAAAAAAAACTACTATGGTGCTCTTTCGAAATTGAAGGAAGAACTTCAATGGCTCTACTCAAATCATATCACCAATCATTACAAGAGTCCTGTACTCAATCAAGCTCAAAAGCAATGTGTATGCCATGACGCTAGAGAAAATAAAAAATAAGTAGCAATAGTCAATATCGCTGCTAGCTGTGCCTCTAAATAACAAAACAGAAAAAAGAAAAACGGTGAACTAACTTGAACTCTTTGTCTATCAGATAGACCCGACTTTGGCTAGCAAGATATCCCAACAAGTACAAAGGGCGATCTAAGTGAAAGATTGTAGTAACCTAATTCATAATTTTAAACACAAAGGCTTAATAAGATTCATGAAGTTTCAAACGAAGACATGCACTTCTTTCAAGCATAGAAGGGGCAAAAACTTAATACCTCGTAGCCAACACAGTAATTAAGCCTCCAAGAGGAATTGCTGTAAATAAAACAATCTCCAACCCAGGTGCCTGTCCTAACTCGTTCGTTTATTTCATGAAGGAGCTCAAATGCATCTTGCCCCCTAGCTCGTCGACAGGTCTTCCACCATCCAAATATGAGGCAACTATATCACGCTGCAATGTTGAATGTTACCATGTTTATAGTGCCTTGTGTCAAAGTATTCCAAATATATTGGGACAATGTTCTTCAAAGAAAGGAAGCTATCATAATAAAATAATTAAGTAATCAGATTATCATAATCCTCACATTGTAGTTCAGAATGTAGAATGATGTATTACTAGCAATTGTCATTAGATCACCACTGTCAGCCCAGTAGACGTTCTGTCACCAGAAAATAAACAAACAAAATAAAACTATAAATAGAAGAAGGGAGGAACAAAACAGAAATTGTTCATCATATAATGTAAGCTATAGATTAACCTGCATTCAATCCAATCATAAAAGCAAATGAAATCATTTGAGCACATTGCTAATAAGGTCCCGCCAAATATTCGTTCAGCAGAAAAAGTTGGCTGAATACTCTTCTTTTCCTGGAATTCATTCGAAAAAAAAAAAAGTTTCATTTGGCAAATATCTGACATGATTACTCTTTAAATTTTCAAATAAAACGAAGAGCTGAAACCACCACAGGAAATGTACTGGTACCATTGGCAACAGAAGCAGACATGCTTGTCATATTGTTCAGCCATAATGGTTCACTTGAAATAAAAAATAGCCAGCTTAATTTTATCAAGACCTCCTCATTGGAAGCAGCACGGGAATTGAAGAATCTAGTTTCCTTTCGTCATTTTAGAAATTAGCAACAAATTATTTGTTCCTACCATCTTACTTAAGGAATCACAAACCTGGAAATTTTTTGTGAAAATTTTTATCTTTGATGTACTTTCTCTGACAGCATATTCTCCGTCTGAAGACCAAACAATTTCCAGTGCAGAACCAAATGACCTATTTCTCCATGCCATTGAAATGCATATAATATACTCATCATCTCCACATACAACAACAAACCTCCCATTTGGATTGTTCCTTAAACTCTGAAATGATATTAGTGGATCACAAGTTAATCACAACATACACAGAGAAACTGCACATGAAAAGCAATCAACCTAAAGCTCATTTCTGTCAACACAACACCACTTTCATCGCCCTTGAAGTACAATGTCTAACATCAAATAATATAGCCTGTATATGGTTGCACCAATTCTTACTTGTACCGAGAATCCCAGATGGCATTCATACCATAGATCTAGACAAAACTGTCCGAGGAAATAATTATACAGAGAGGCCGTCACCCTTGTACTAGTATCTAATTAAGAGAATACAGTTCTGTATTCTCCTCTGATCACTCCTTGATTATTCGTTGAAGTCATTTTATAACAGAATGATGATTTTAATTTTTTTTTCTAAAAAAAAGCTGAGAAGCATCTCGAAAGAATGCAGTCTAATATAAAATAATGATTCCTACTCAATTGTGGGTAGAGATCACAGGTGCCCAACTCCTTAACAGCCAAAGTTAATCTTTCTCCATTAGTAACCTGAGAAGCAAAGTAATTGTATGCCACTCAGAGATAAAATTTTCCATAGCCAACTAACATTTCAAGAGCGTAATAAGTATGTTTTATCGAAAGTAAAAATAATCAATTTAAGTCATAATGAAGCTTCATGTTGCATAGTCAAAAGACAACTCTGTATCAAATGTATTCAAACTTGAAATGGCAAACATTTCATTAAAAGAAAAAAAAAAAGTGAAGGATACAAGGTCTAATTTTTCAAAAGAACACTTGGGCTTCAAAAGAAAAATCCAGGTCAATGAAACAGGGTCAAAGAAGGAGATGGGTTGGTGATATATGGACCCAATTTTGCAGTTATTCCTTGCTATGAATCATAAGGGGGAAAAGGGCAAATTAAAGGACTCTTGCAATCAGGTTGCATAAGACTCAATGCAAAGCCGCAGACTTTATGCAACATCACTACATCTGCAAAAACCAGAACCATTAAAATCAATGGGAATTGCATGACTCCAAGGATTCCTGTGAATTAACTCAGGCAAACAAGATTTCATATATAATTTAATATTCTAAAATTTTAAGTTCAAGTGATATTGAATCATACAAATCAAATCAGAAATAAAGTAAGCATAATAATCGTGCTTTTTAATTTTTCTTCACATATTCTGAAAAAGTTTAGGGTAAAAATGAACCCAAACCTCTAGATCTGCTCCTACACACTCTTTAACTCCGTATCAATTTTATTGTGTTTAGCGCAAATAATTTTCCCACTAGTGTCCATGCTGGCCACAGGCTCTTCCCGGCCCAGTTTGACCATAATAGTTTCCTCGTCATAGCCAAGCACAACCCTGTGGATGAAGAAGTTTGAAATTCTATAGATTAAATATATTTATAAAAAATATGTTTATAAAAAAAACAATAAGATACATATCCTATAAGTTCTCATACTTTCCTCTTTTTTCTAAAAGCAAAAAATTTTACTTTTCCCAAAACCATAGTTTTGGAGCCAAAACCATGGTTTTGACTCAAAACCATGGTTTTGTTTTTATTAGGGTGTTTGGGAGATTTTTTTCCAAACCATGGTTTGGGTTGGAACC